>NW_024070202.1:117049646-117102031 GCF_014754425.2 Oryx dammah | reverse complement strand
GACGCATGTACATAAGACCCACAGGCACACACACACAAGCACACACAAACACCCATGGACACACAGACAAGCACACACAGACACACATGCACACACAGACACACATGGACACACACAGACACATACAGACCCACAGGCACATACGCACAAGCACACATACACAGAGGCACACATGCACACACAGATACACCTGGACACACAGGCACACACAACAAGCACACATGGACCCACAGGGACACACAGGCACACGTGAGAACAGACCCACATGCACGTGTGCACACGCACACATAGACATACATAGACACACAGGCACCCGAGGACACACACAGACACACAGAGCTGCACGCACATACACACACAGGCACACACATTCACTCACACGCTGTGAGCACACCAAGAGTGTCTCTGGAGGACGAAGAGCCGGGCTCTAGGGTCTCGGGGAGGCGTCTGGAGGACGGAGAGCCGGGCTCTAGGGTCGGGGAGGCGTCTGGAGGACGGAGAGCCGGGCTCTAGGGTCGGGGAGGCGTCTGGAGGATGGAGAGCTGGGCTTTAGGGTCTAGGAGAGGTGTCCGTCTTACTTTTTACTCTACGCTTTTGTTCTTTTCCGATTAAAAAAAAAGCAAGTGAACGTGTTACATTTTCTAGTTAAAACTATTCTTAAAGAAAGGGCCTCCTCTGCGGCCAGCGGGACGTCTGTGTGCGCGTGTCTCCGCAATGAGGGAGATGAGACTCGAGTTTCTGAACTGATCCCAGTCTCCGTCCTTTTCCTCTGAGAGCTGAGACTTCCAAAGGAGACCTCACAGGGGTGACGCAACCGGGAAATGCCCCAACAGAGCTCCCGTAGGTGCCTTCACTTCTATTCCAGGAAAGCAGTTTGCAGAAATGGTTAGAAATGGATACCTATTGTGTTTTCAGAAGCAAGATGGTGAAAGACTGGCAGATTTCGGCGGTGGGGGGAGAAAAGTGTAACATAAGGACACGGATATGTACGTATGTGATCTTGAGCTAAATTGGTAGACAAGCAGTCATATAATCATCCGCTGGGGTTTACTGGCTCTCTTCCAGGCAGTCTTTTTCAAGTTTTTCTTTGAATTTTTATTCAGAACCACAAGAAAGTCCCCTTTAAAAAGGCTGAATTAGAGAGGTGAGTGTGTCTGGTGTGGAGATGGAGCTGAATAAATACTGTTGGCTGAATGGACACGTTCCCATCGCCTCTGTCACCGCCGCAGCTCTTCCTGCCTTTGCCCTTTTGAGCACTGTCACTGTCTTCTATTACTTTTTTTCTAATCTGCAAAATCCTTCCGGGGTAAGCCAGCAGAGGTCAAAGCTCAGAAGCAGCGTGAAAAGGTCACGGTAAATCCTCTCTTAGAGTGATTTTTAACAAAGATTGAAAAATTGTAACCTTTTTCACATGGATAGTTGTATTTCAGTTCACCTAAAAATGTCTGAAAAGTAAACTTTCTTACAAGACTCACAGAATACTTTTTAAGATGAGAAATCAAGTGGCAGTGCCAATTCCTGTTTAATAATGAAAAGAAAGTATATATTTTTTAACTTTAGGAAGTCAAATTGAGTTCAATAACCCATTTGGAGTTCATTAACATGATCCACTATGCAATTTTTCTATACTTTCAAGGTTTCTACGTTGTTTAGCTGAAAACAGGCTCCAGGCCTTTTTTTAAAATGTGATTGAAATTTTAATAGTTTTGAATTCTAGGAAAAATTTCCCCCAAAATCAGATTATTATTTTTATTATTTCTATTTTTCTCACAATCTGAGCATATACTTTATGTTGACATAATATGTCCAGGAATAAAAATAGGAAACACTTGCAAAATATTTATTTCAAATAATGACTTTTTCTCAGTATTCAGATTAAAGGATGCAAAATTTTGACGTTGTTTTCGTAAATTTATTGTATCATTTGTGGTAAGTTGTGCTGCAGTCTTTGTATTTTTGCCCCCAAGGTTTTATTGATTGCACAAATTCACCTGTTTTAACATCAAATTTATGTAGCTGAAAAGCTTATATTAATTCTGTTATATGTTGGCTGGCTTTGGCTCTCCGAACAAAGGCTGCTTAAAATCTCTCTTATTGATTAAGTCCAGATGGGATTCATTTTTTTCTGATATACAGAACACTGGAAAATTTATCAACCTTTATTATTCTTCATCGAAATGAGCTTCTTTAGATTTCTAATTATATTGTCCAATAAAACTAAACAGTCAATGCTATTTGCATATTATATGAAGAAGTGTCACACAACAAACTCATAGCAGTCAATTAACATAAAAGCTAATTATATATCTCATCAACTTACAAGAGTTTCTGAATTCATGCTCTCCCTGTTGTAGCCTAAAGCAAAGGAGGTTTGAATTTTCACTTCTAAATATTGACTTTTAACTAATATCAGAAGTGATTTCAGTATTTTTATGGATGAAAAGTTAGTGATTAAAGTAGATATAATATTTGCTATAATGCAATTAAATTTTTTACATTAACGACACCTCTAGAAAGAAAACCTTTGCAACAGTGTGAAACTAAGCAGGCTAAGTGCTGGTTTCCTATCTCAGGGGCATTCCAAAATAAGCATCCAGATAAGTAAGATTTATTTGAGATTGTCAGACTATTATGAGGGAGACAGCATACCACAAAGACAGTTTTCACGTCCGACTGTACACCGTAACGTAATTGTATCGCTGCCTGATTGTGATAGCTATCAAGCAAGAAATTTGCTACAAGATTAACAGAGACATAGTAATGAACAAACACAGAAAGCACCCTGTAATTGACTGTTATTAAAGTGTTGTCGTAGTGGTCTCGAATAATTCCCTAACTCCAGCTTTCTAGAGAAACTGAAGCCTAAACTTTCAGCTACCTTTTTCTGTTTTCAAGTTGGAATATGAGTACCTCCTCCCACCCCCATGTCATTGCTCGCAGAACAAGCACATGGTCAGAAGGGGCCTAGAGGTAAAAAAAAAAAAGAGTCATAGCTAGGTTTCAGAAAGAGAAAAGTTAGCATTTTACTCTGAGAGTGCACTGAGACAGCAACGAAATCGTAACGGATTGTTTTTGTATTTATAACTTACACCAAATGAGTCCATGTGTAAAAGTAATGGCTGGTGAATCAGTTTTCTCCCGATACAATGATGGCGGCCTTTTTCATTCATATTTTAATGAGGTTAGTATCTCTGAGACCCTCCTTCCAGGACGGAGGCAACGCTCCCCTAAGACTACAATAGGAGTTGCTTTATTGACAAGTACTATTCAAAATCTTCATAGTATAGAAAGAAAGCCTCAGTTTTATTCCACTTGTCTCAATACTTATTGCACTCTTAAAATCAAAACACTTTGAGGGGAGAAAAAGCCTCAATTATTCCCCAAACAGTCTTTAAATTTAGTGAAAGTAGTTCAGCTAAGTGGAATCATTTTAAACCCTAATTGTGTGCATTTTAAAAGTGGAATCATGTTAAACCCTAATTGTGTGCATTTTAAAAGTGGAATCATGTTAAACCCTAATTGTGTGCATTTTAATAAACATATAAAGAGTTGCCATGCGTAAGCATCTTTTTCTTTAAAATTTTCTCACAAAATCAGATGCTTTGATTGGGATTTTAGGTCATTTTTTAAAAAAATATTCCTGTGGAACGAACTCTACTTGTCTCCTGCTGTGTGTTTTTTCTTGCTCTCAGTGAAGATTGTAAAAGGGCATTTTCTGAGCTCTCTGCCAGCAACATGTCCTACTCTTTCTATTAAAGAACGTTTACTAGAAAGAACCAGCTAATTACATCAAAAAGCCAGTTAGCCTTCAAAGGTGTATGAAATCCACAAAACTCACGTGTTGATCCCCGGATACCACATATTTGTGTTAAAACTGGTGCAACACTACTCTATTGGGACATACACAATCCCAATTTCAAAACAAGAAAAACAATCCTGTTTCGTAGAAAGTTATCACGTGGCGATGGTTTTGTGTTTTGTTTTTAAAAAGCGCCAACCGGGAAATAAATAAAATGGCTCTCAAAAGTAAGTTGTGGAAGGTCTCACGTTTTTAACGTTCTGATTTGTTCAGATCTTATATACTCAGGGTTTTCATACGCCGCTCAGAAAGTCAGGTCTGTTTTAAAAAAGGATTTCGAAAGTGGTCTCGGCGCTTTCTCGCACACACGGGAACCAGTGTGGTGTATTCGTCCAGGGTTCCAAGAGCACCCTCCAGCGCGCAGAGCCTCTCTTTTCAGTGACAGCGTCTCCCCAGTGCTTACGCTGAGACTGGGGACTGGAGACAGGGCTAGGGAGGGGCAGAGAGAAGGCATTGCTGATGACAGATTTCTAAACGAAAGCGCCAGCTCTTCACTTGGAGGTTAAAGTGCCGCTTTGTTGACATCCAGAAAGTGCTAGGAGCCTCTTCATATGGACCAGACCAGGAAAGACACAGCAGCACTCGCCTGGCAGAATGAAGACCATACTCATTCTGTTCACGATCTGCTTGACTAATTGTAATTTAAGAACTGACTTCTCTTTTCTAGCTTTTAAGTCCCAACACGTATAATCTTTCGTCTCCGTAAGTCCATAAAACAGGTTTTGTTGGTTAACCTATGTTTTGGGTTGTGTTTACAACTTACGAGGCTTACATGGCACAATTAAAAGTGTGATTACGTTGTATTTATTGTGTTTTTATAGTGCACTTTCAGCTACTTTTTAAAGGGTCTTCTGATTGTAGACATGAAAAAAATCACTCCTTTAAAAAAACGATATTTTAGCGAATCAAGGATGTTGCAGTAGACTCCAGTTTAACAAACGACTTAATTGCCAAATTGACCGCAGGGGCCTTGAAAGTAGCTCGGAGTCGGGCTCCAGGTTCGCCGGGAGAAGGTGGGAAATTTCACCCCCACGCCCGTGCTGGGGGCGGTGGAAAGTTCCCGCGGTGCCCTGTCCCCGCGCGCAGAATTGGCTCCTTGCTGGGACCGGGGGTGAGCGCAGGGCCGCCGGCGCGGTCGGGGCTGCAAGCAGGTTTGCGCTCAGGGGCGCGGGGCGCGGGCGGCGGGCGGGGCGCGGGGCCTTTGTGCGCCCGGAGCGCGCCCGTGAGCGCCGCGCGGTCGCCGGCACCGGAAGGGTTCACACTGCGTCTGAAAGGGGGACAATGGAGGCGCGGTATATGCACAGCGCCGAAATCGAGTTCATTTGTGATCCGGCCCCTTTCACCCCGGTTGTCAGGCAAACTTCCTACTTTGATCAGCAGAGGGTGGAGAGGCAGAAAGGCCCGCGGAGGCCGGGGCCGCGGCGCGCCCGCGGCGCCCTTGGCGGGTCCCCGCCCCCTTCCGGAAGGAGCCGCGGGGACGCGGCCTCCTGCACCTTGACCTGTCGAGACGGCCCCCGAGTAGGGGTTTTTTTTTTTTTTTTTTTTGGTCCCTGTTACCAAGGGCGCGGGGTGCTCTTTGACCCCCGCGCGGGGCGGACGTGGTGGTCACAGGGTCCCCTGAATCCTCGCCGGATTCCGGAGGGAGAGGGGCGCGCGGACCCCCGCACCAGCTGCTCCAAAGACGACGCGGCCGCGCCCCGCGAGCGGGGACAGGCTGTCCGCCCGGCTTTTCCCCGCCACGCGGCTCCCGGCCCTGCCCAGGACCCCGGCGGCCGCCGAGAGGCCAGGCGGCTGCGGAGCGCGAGCCCGGGCCTGGGCCCCGCTCGAGAGGTGCGCGGCCGTAGAGAGCCCCCACGCTCCGGCTCCTGTCTATCGGTTTCTTGCAAGTAAATAGATAATAGCCCTTCTCTGTGGCTCAGAGCCTTCTGCATGCTCTGTGGTTTTCGGAAATTATCTCCTGTGGAAGGATAGTTGCTAGTTTGAATAGAAGTTTTTCTGGTGATCACTTTCAAACATAGGCACCTGTTAAAAACCGGAATTTAAGCTAACCTCTTTAAATGCTGTAAATAATGTAACTGGGCAGTAACCGGACAGGAAGACTGCGCGCGTGAGGGGTGGGGGTGGGGGGCTGCCACGTGCGTTCAAGGGAATGGCTCTTAAGTAACGCTAACATTAAGTCAAGTTTCCTGCCTTTTTTGGTTTTGTTTTTTTCTTCATAGATTCCCTTAGCCCAGTCGGAGACATTCCTCACAGACCTCCTGGACAAAGTGTGCGAGCGGATGAATGACTACAGACTCGAAGAAGACCCCGTGACGAAGGAGAAGACTTTCAAGCGATTTGCTCCGAGGAAAGGAGACAAAATATACAAAGAATTTAAAAAATTCTATTTTTATTCAGATGCTTACAGACCGTTGAAATTCGCGGTAAGCTCTTTTTCCGCAGAGGAATTCTATGCTCCGTGAACGTGTTTTTGGTACTTTAAAGAAATTTCTTGCTGTTTGGGATTTTGTTGAGTTTTGAGACAGCCCGGTTAAAATGTTGCCTTTTAGCCTTGTTGTTCTGCTGCTTTCTCGGTGTTAACCAGGCGCTCAGTGACTTGCCTTTCGCATCACTGGGGGGCCGTGGTATTTTCATCTCCGTGGAGACACTTAAATGATATTTTCCAGGAAGTGGTTACAAGTCCCAGTGACTTGGAGGCACCGTTTGCAGGCTGCTTTGCTCCCGGGGACGGTGGAGAAGGGGACTGACTCAGTCGGTCCCATGGGCGGGCAGCTCTTGTACAGGCTCCTGGGTCAGGCACCAGGGGCTGTGGTTCTGAGATTAAAACCTAAATTAAAATGAGTGCTGTTTTCAAATATGGATAGCCACGCGATGGAGGGAGAATGACGCACATCACTTTTTTCTCCTCCGGCTTCACAGAAGAGGGAGAATTTTCTCTCCTCCGGAGTTAATTCAGCTATTTTAGCACCGACTCGGTTAAACAAAGGCTCAGGTATGATCGTAGGCCTTGGGGCACATTTCCTCCCTTCAAAATGTTTATTTTACTTGAACGGTGGCCTCTGACTCAGAGTGTGCCTCCCAGATGTATGGCAAGAGGTTTCACTTTACTTACGCTGCTGAGTCAGACCCAGTGATGGGAAAGCCTGTTTAAGAAATGTCTGTGATTCACGCGGTGGCCAAAATGTCAGACATGCCTACCCCCTGATGGAAGGGCGGCAGCTGACTTTGGAAGGTTTCGTTTTAATTAAAAAATCAAGGCAATAATTCCAGGCTGAAGACGCTCAGAGAGGAAGACTGCTTATATTTCACAGGTCTTCCGTAAACACGTGAGAGTGGAAGTTAAATATTTTCAAATGCCATTTAAAATTTTTTTGAGTCTCACTTAATGAACTCGGAAAATGAGTTCCAAGTCTCCAGTGAACACCATTTAGCATTACAGTTCCTAAGAGTGTAAGCTTGTGTTTCCCCAAGGCAGACACATACTCCAGTCAGAATTCAAGGGTTTCAGAGGCATGGGTACATTTGAGCACCCTCTTTTCAGAAATGTCAGATTTGGGGGCAGAGGGTGGGGGGAGCGAAGTGAAATTATAGATGGATCTGTAACTGTTAGAAAAGAAAGTTTCCCCAGTGACTGACAAGCTGTTATCCAGAGGGCAATGGAAGATTCGTTTGTGTTTTCATTGCTGAGAAAGCTTGATTGTTTTCACATTTCAGATCCTGCTTTAGAACTGCAAAATGGATTGTTATGTTAGATATAAAGGAAACTGGTTTAACCATTTTAAGGAGCCATGTTCTTTAAAGTTTACACAAAAACAAAAACCCACCAAAAAAGCCAACACTTTTCAGCTCCATGAGTGGGAGCGCCCCCGCTCCTGTTCCTTGCATTCCATTCCAGTTTGAGGAAGAGAAACAAATACGAAGAACCATTTTCCTGCCTTACCCTCGTCTTTCAACACCATAATCAGTCAGCTGAGTCTCGGGGAAAATGATGCAATTAGCATTCTAGGGAGAGGGTTCATCCAGTGCAATGATGTCTTAAACCAAAAGGGCTGATGGAAATGGACCACCTTGGTAACATGATGTTTTTAG
The DNA here is from genome assembly GCF_014754425.2 of Oryx dammah. Taxonomy (NCBI): domain Eukaryota; kingdom Metazoa; phylum Chordata; class Mammalia; order Artiodactyla; family Bovidae; genus Oryx; species Oryx dammah. The sequence continues at coordinate 117,094,083 of NW_024070202.1, read as the reverse complement.
CTAATAAAACTGTGACAAGTCCTTCCTAGCAAGGAGTCCTGTGAGTGCACATCTATCCATGTCTGGTGGTGTTCTGTTTCTGCAGTGTGAGACTATAATAGAAGAGTTCGAAGATGAAATATTTTCGCTTATCACCCAGGAGGCACACCAGCTCGCTGACGCGCTGTGCGGCAGAAAGTCAGGTACTGTGTCTGATGCGGCATGCGCCCTCTCCCAGGCCCACCCCTCTCCCGCTCAGCAGCTTTTTTAAATTTTTTTCAAACCGAGCCTCTGTCTCCCTGCCACCGGCCTCCGCTGAATCAGAGAGGACTCCGAGTGAGCGAGTGAGCGGAAGCAAGGCTGTGAGGCCTTGTTGCTTGTGCTTCTGCTCCTCGACGTTTTTAAGTGAATTCAAACATGCTTGACTTCCAGCCGGGAAGGAGCAGAGGCTTGGTCAGCCCTGCCGGCATCCAAAGCACTTCTCCTTTTAAACTTTTAGAGGTGGGTTCTCCACCCTCGACCAGGGAAGGATTTCTTTATGACTTGCCTGCTCACCTGCCCCAACAGAGAGTGGGGTCTCTTTAGTAAGAAATTTCTAATGTTTTCCTGTTGGTTTATTTGGTGCTGGAATTTTTTTTTCAAGTTCCTTTCCCCAAATATCTACTTCTTAAAACATTCTTTTTCTGGTGTGCAAAATAATATTTGATTCGTATGTATGTACATATACATACACACAACCAGATGCTAGAAAACACTACCAAAACGTTATTTCCTATATACAGAGCTGAAACACAGGATCACCACCCCCCCTTAAACACATGCCTTTTAGCCTGTGTCATTTTGATACTTTAAAGGATGTAGGACAGGTTGCACATTGTTTTCAGATATCTTTGAAAAAAAGGAGTGTCATATATGGAAACGATGATTGAAAGCTGGGGAAATACTTTTCTGCAATTATGGAAGCTTCAGATGCTTAGCATCCAGCAATTGTTTATAATTAAATATAATATACCTGCATCCATAGGATCAAATTTAGTGCCAAAGTCCTTAAAATAATAGTTACTGCAGTTTGAAGATACATGTTTGTCATTGAAGTTATTGAACAAGAAAGTAATACATTTCCAGTAGCATGACAAAGTTTTCTTACTGAGTAGCTGATGGGGTTGTTCTCTGTTTAAAATCCAGTTTGGCTGGAAGTTTGCAGAGCAAAATGAAGTGATGTAGTCAGAATATAGGCAGGAATTCTAGAGCTTTTTCCGTTGAGTCTGGACATGAACTGTTGTAAGTGGTGACTGTCACGTAATGGAAGCGAACTTCGCATCATCACAGTTTCCCAAAGAAAGTGGTTTTGAGGGTTTTCCAGCAATTCAGAGATGAATGTGTCTGTTAGGATCTAAACAAAAGTGTAATGAATGGGATCGGGAACATTTGTTTTCCTGTTTTTCCTCCAAGGGGTTGGGCTTGTCCGAATCGTCTTTGCTGTATGAATACCTGCTCAGATATTATGGAAGTCTCTAGAAAGTTTCGCCAACTCTTTATGGCAGGAGTTGCTTAAAATAATAAGATTCTGAGGAAACACTGTTTCCAAGTGCAGCAGTTTGGCTTAATTTCCATTATATTAACTATCTCTTCATTCCTTCCATATGTTTATAATTGGACATAAAAATTAATATTATCCTAAAGAAAATAGAGTGTAAAGTGTAAACTTAAGATATGTGCAGTATTGCTAGTGTAAAATAAAACATGATCAAGTCATTCTTAATAGCATCGATTTCTAAAAGACCGATTAAGTGTTTACATTGTAAACGTGAGTATCAGTGCACCAGACCTATTGAGAAAGCAAGGAAACCAACCGCTCCAGAGGCTTCTCCGCCACCTGCCTGCTACCTAGTGAAGTGGAGCGAGCTTTTTCAGGCTGTTCCTCTGTGAAACATACTTATGGGTACTCTAAACAATTTATAAATAAAAACTAGGAATCCATTAATTCTAAAAAGAGGCAAGAGTCCCTGCCCCTCCTAACTGCCCCCTCCCCTGACCGTGCCATCACCGAAGTAAGTAAACCACGTAACAAGGTCAAGGGGATTCCAAACTTAAAAATTATTCTCAGGAAAAAGCTAAAGTGACAAAGTAATGAGAATAATCCTAATTCATGATTGCAGCCAACAAAGAAATAGTACGTTTTAACATATCGGGATGGCTTTAGGAATCTGTGTAAAAGGCGAGGCTCTCGTATCATAGAGAAACTCCAGATGCTTCTAATGTACTCTGAAACACAAGCACAGCAAGTTTCCTATGGCAGCATGAGGGTCAGCCTCTGTTCTGAAAAGATGAGGCTTTGTTTTATCCTGTTCTACCACAGCTTTGCTGCGATCCCTCTGCATGTTTAAATGATGCTTTAAAGAGATGACTGTGTGTGAGTGTGTGTGTGTGTGTGTGTGTGTGCGTGAGTGTGTAACGGAGGTTATGAAACTACATTAACCAATACTTAACCTATATACTATGAACAAACACTGTCCTGAGGGCTTGTACAATATCTACATTGCTTTTAGGGAGATTAATGATCTTTTCAAAGATAGACATTTTTAGAACTAGAAGTTTGGTTGGAAGGTTAATATACTTTATATACACCTTATGTATTTGTGTGTGTGAGAGAGATTTTTGCTTTTTTTTCTAGTTAAGGTAGACCTTTTCACTGTATTTGTAATGGCACAGGAGCAGATCAGTGCACATTCACAGACATCAGCATTTCAGCTTTAGAGGTATAAATGACCTGGGAAACTTCTGTAAGGTATTTAAGTGTACATCATGGTGATTTGATGTGTCCATCCATCTAGTTAATTAACACATGTATGATTGTTTAAAATATAGGAGTCTAAGGCCACCTCTATACACAGATAGATGGGGAATAATGGAGAAAACATATGTTAAACTTAAGATGACCATGTTTGGCTTTAAAAATAATACTTCCCTGAGACTTTCATAAACATGTGTTATCTTTTCGATGAGTGGGAAGCATCTCAGTGGAGTGCTGTGGGTTTGCAGGCAGACCTGCAGACGCCACTGTAGTTTATTCAGTGGAGAGAAGAAAAGTTACCAAGTGCGCTCTGTTTCAGGGGCCTGAGACAGCAATAGTGGTAATAGGCTGTTTCTTACGAATCTCCTTTTTTCCTAGGCAGAAAATAAGAGTTCAGTAGATTCTCCCAGTTAAATGTTTTGTAGCACTTGACCCAGGCTTCTCTAGATTGTCATTTTAATGTCTTGGAGTAAAAATGGTATTTTAAAATCTTAATAAGATACAAGGTCATGATTAAAAAGATGGCTATATTTCACTCAAGGTTAAGCATGTCACTCTAGATTATGGATGGATGGACTCTTTGGTTTGTGGAGGTATTCATTAGGAAGAGTGAGTTTATAAATATAAATACATAAGTATGTTTTATATACAGATCACTTCTACTTTGGTATCAAATCTTAACATTAAAAAAAACATGAGACTAATTTTGTGACATGATCATTTTGAATGGCCACCTAAGGAATAAGGTCTCAAGGATTCTGAAATGGTGAGCCTGCATTTAAAGTAAAAGCATTTTGACCTTTCTGTATAGACTTTCAAGCATTAAAGAGGGTGGTAAATTCTAATACTAAAAATAATTACTTTCAAGGCTAATACATGATACAAAATAACACAAAGGCTAGCCTATTTCCTATTTTAAATAAATTATGTAGCTAGAATAATCCATAACCCAGTCTAGAGAGCTGGCATTCATTGCTTCCAGTGGGAAATGTACTGTGGATCCAAGCCTCTCCGCACCTTGGATTAAGTGCCCAGCACACTGATGCCCTGTCTCAGGTTTTCCTTAAACACTCCCGTGGCCACAGGCAGGAGGACACAACCCATGGGCTTTGTTTCACAGTGCTCCAGGAAAGAAGGCTGGCAGTGCCCCTGGAATAGCAGTAGTTGACCAGCCTGCAGCGGAACAAACTGCATTCTTCTCTCTACTTGTGTGTATTTGAAAATGTTAAAAGTTTTTTTTTTTTTTTTTTTCTCCAATGTGCTTCCACAAGAATGTGCTTTTGCAGAAAGTAAGTGACCTTTGGGCTGATGTTAAATGTGAGAGTGATGCCATCTAATTTTTTCCCCCCAGGTCTGTGTGAAACGTCCACTAAGCATACTGAACTCTAGGAATGACGGTGCCGCTAGCAGAGAGGAGTCACGGCGTGGCCCCCAAGGCCAACGTCTGCATTTCTGTCTTCATGTTTCTTCACGAGAAGAAGCGCTGTGTCTCTATTTCATACTGCAGGCTCTCATCGTTGCTATTTTATTGAATATCTCTTCTTTGACATCATGACAAGTCCCACTTGTTTCTCCAGGTGCAGTTGAGGAGTACATGAAACAGTTACCTTTGTGGATTTTGGTATTTACACACAGTCTTGGCAGGAAAGCGTCTAGTTTAGTGAGAGGACAAACGTGAAGACACGTCACAAATGAAATAAGGATTTAGTAACATGCTGCATAGTCCACACACATATAGAAGTATAGTGTCCTGTTTGATAAGGACTTGGTTTGATTTCATAAGTACTTGATTACTCACGAAATTAAGAAAATGCATTGCAAAATTCCAGGCTAATTTTTCTGGGCTGTATGGCTATCACTGAAAGAAATGAATTAACTTTATGTCAGGAATGAAATTTAAATTTCTAGAAACCTTAAGTTTAAATACTTTCTAATTCCTAAAATTTAACCAAATGAATAGAAAGCAGTGAACACTTTAATAGTGAACAGTTATATTGGCCTTTCTAATGCATGCGTTCTGAATTGAAATGATTTAGAAAGTTGATTTATTATTCATGTATTTATTACCATGTATTCTTAAAGGCTGACACCAATGGGCACGTTTATTTTGCTGCAAACTCTCCTGTCATACTTTGTTTTTTAAAGATTTTCACCTAGCATTTAGCATGTAGATTTTACTGCTAACCAACTGTTGTTCTATCTATGGATATTTTTGTAGGTGTGGAGAGGGAAGGAGAGGTGGAAACTTATAGAAAATTGCCTTTTGACCACCTTAATAATGGAGTGTAGTAATCTCACTCTTAGAGATTTCATTGTCTTGGGGAATCTAATTTGTTGGAGATTTCACTGTCTCTGTTAAATTTACATTTAGTGGAATAAACCTTTAATTGTTTAAAATGTCAGGGCATGCTTCACACACACCTTTTAAAGAAGAAATTCTCATTGTTATCCCTGAGAAATTTATAAAGTGGGTTGATGTTCCGCCTCCAAAAGCAGAAACTATTTGCCGAGTGTTACATGGTTACCTAGAAAGCACATTACTTAAACTGTTCAGCTGACACTTTGGGAGAAAACAATTTGTAAGTTTAGAAAAATTTGCCAACATGAAAAGAAAGAGGTTTCCTTTCTCCCTTTCCCACCTCAACTTGTGTTAAAAGTCAGGCTTCTATGTTAATGTCATTCATTCACTGAGAAAGTTGCTGATTTCTTAGCTGATTCAGAAGTGTGTGGAGCCTACATATTAGAACCCGATGCGTCTGCACTGCCTGCAGCTGACAAAAACATGGAAATGGGATTTAAGAATCATTCGCGTCATTTTTAAGGACGGTAGGAAAACTGACTTAAAACATGGTGCCTAAAACTTTAGTAAACTCACCTATTCAAGTTTCGTTCGCTTATCAGATAATAAGCCATAAACGTTTTCCTACCTTCGGCTTCCTTGGTAAACACTAAACTGTTTCTTCACGGGAAGCCGACCGAGACGCTGGCACGGAGTCCCCGTTGGAACCGTAACAGGTGTGTGTGTGTGGGGGTGTCGCTGACAAACCCTTACACGGACAGTGCTCGTGCCGTTGTAGAATTTAAGAGATGTGGCCTTTGGTTTCCACCCTGAGCGGCCATGGGGCGGTCTGCCTTCACGCCACTGATGGTGTTTCTCGTGGATGCTGATGCTTCTGCTGTGACAAGCACGCGCCTCGCCTCTCATGGTGAATATCTCAAGGTTTTGCTCAATATGGCTATTCAGTCTTTTTCTTACTTCCTAGTAAAAATAATCTTGTCTCTTACAAGAATTTCAGTATCTCATGACGTAGATATTTTTCTTTCCAGATCAAACTTGCTAAACTCATGTAAACGTTTGTGATTGCTGATTAAAACTGCATTTGAATCCTGGATATGAGTCACTGCGTTTCTTACGGCTGCGAGGACTCCTAGGTTTCCCTCTGGGTCATGGTGAGGCTGCGCTGCTTTTGCTAATGAAAAATAATGAGAGAGGAGCCCCTGGCTCCATCGTCCCTCCAACCACGTTCCTGCCTTTTAATGACTTTTATTGACCAAAAAAACAAAACAAAAGCAAAAAGCCAGAAGAAAGGAAAAAGAAGACAACACCCAGGGTGTAACAGAAGTTTCTTAGAGCCCCTGAAAAGCAACCTAATTCTGAGAAGAATTTCACGGAGAAAATGTTGGGGGAGGTTTACATTACTTATTAAAATAATGAGGAGAGAGGACGTGTTTGAGGTGGATGGTTTCAAATTGCACTTTATGAGATGGTTTCTTTGGGTCTCTATGGAAGACTTCTGTGAGCCTCTTCTCATAAAGAAAAGGACCAAATTGGCTGAGATGCACAGCTTATATTTTGTTATGTGGATTACTATTTGCAAAGAATAAGCCAAGACCAATGAATCTATTTCACTGAGGAGTGGAGAGTGGAATAGAGCAAAGTCCCCAGTGGGAGCGGTCAATACTTGATTTACTAAGACAAGCCCTAAAAAAATAGAGTCGATAGCTGGTTATATTTTTTATACCTGTTTCTCTACTTGGTTGACATTTATTCATATATGTAATAGTATGATCTAATTAAATATTTTAAACTGTATATCAATCTATCTTAAAATTCATGTTATAATGAATATGAGAAAAAGCCAGCGTTTGATGTGATTGTGTATCCTGTGTTAAACTCTAAGGCAAATCTTTGAGGTAATCTTTAATCTTGACACCCAGTCCATAGCATATTCCATAGTTTTATACCAGAATGCAATTAACAATATTATATAGTCACAATAAAAAGGATACCCATTAGATATGTGCATTTTTTATTGTGATCTTTAGCCTACAATTTAATCCCCCTTTATAAGTTTCTTAAATTCCTCAGATTATTTGCTTTTAGAGCAAGGACTTAAATAAATGAAAGGTCAAATGCAACAAATGAAATTGAAATATGAGAGTCGTAGAAACTCGTTGCCCATGAATTACCCATAAAAAGAGGCAGGAGATGACATGCTTCTCTGGGGGTCCTGCTTGGCACCTCCTGCCTGAAACATGTATTTGCTGGGGAGGAAGGATCCACCCTTTTCATCTGTTTTCAGGATTTGCCCTGCTCAAACAGACGATGATTACACTGAATAGAATATTGGCTTGTTTGTCCGTAGGACCATCACCGGGAAGACCAAGCTTTGCTTTGTAAGGACAGTTTGTGGAAGTGGAGTCTGAAGCATCAGATACAGCTCTCTGCCCTTGCCAGTCCTGGGGGGACTCGCAGGTGGGTAGAAACCTAGGTTTGTAGGTGCAGCCGACAAGCCTACGTACATAGATAGGAGTCAAGTCAGGGCTCAGAGAGCCCAGCTACAGCTTGGCCTGCACCAGGGTGATCCCAGAGAAAAAGTGTCCAGAAATTTCTTTAATTCCTTAAAAAAAAAATCACTGCTATACTGCCATTTTGATTTTCAAGAAAGAAGATAGCCTGAACCATAAAACACATAGAAAATGTTCTACCCCACAACAGCAAACTGTTCATGAGACACGTTTGCTCTGTTACAAGGTTAGCGGGAAGCGTACAGGGACAAAAGAGGACAGACTCTGTATGATCAGTACCTTGAGACCATGGGATTTTTGCACCATGGTTTATGGCCCTGGATATGTTCCAGCGTCTCCTCGTTTACAGTCTATGAGAACTGGAATAGAATTAATATCCTAGTGTGTGAAAATTATATAAATCTTAATTTTGTTGAATTGGCTCATGGTGCTTTTCAGGTCTGCTATATCCTCCTACTTTTCTGCATATTCATTCTGTTAATTTTTGAGAGTTTGATATTGAAACTCCAGCTAAAAATCTTTATTAAATAATTGTAATACAGAGTGGAACCATACGTGAAGGACTGGGAAGCCTGGTGTGCTGCAGTCCGTGAGGTCGCAGAGTCAGCCATAACTTAGCGAGTGAACAGTGAACAACAATATGTACCTTTGTTGTGTATTTCCTAAGCCTCCTGTAAGTGTTATTATACTTTCATAATTTAAAAAATAAAAACGAGGGAAAAGTTACTAAGAAACAAAATAAGCCACGATGTTACATGGAAAATTTATTTGAATCTTACTATAATATGGCTTAGTATTATGGAACAAAATTCCAAGGAGCCTTGGGTCAAAATTGTATACCCTCGCCCAAACACAATAGCACAAAGTGGAAGCCTGATATAGCAGCGTGAGCCACTCGATCAGACAGGAGTCGTGTTCTGTTGAACTACAGTGTAGGCCCAAGTCTCCTGACTGCAGACTTGGTTGATCTGTGATGCAGTTCGGAGGCACACAGATCTTTCCTTACAGCAGAGATTCTAGCAACTTCTTTCTCCTTTAGGGATTGTTCCTAAACCAATATCTAAGGAATGGAGGTTATATAATGAAACATTGGAAGCCCAATGTTAGCTAATTAAGGGCCTGCCTGGGAGTCAGAAAGATCCTCTAAGTGATAAGTAAAACTGTTAATACCGGTCTTAAACTTTGTGAGCAGAGAAGTTGGCTCCTGAAGAGTGCTGATGTCCTGCCGACAATCCGTGTCAGGGGTTTGCCCCAAGCTGCTCTCTGACCAGTGGGGATTTCTCTGCTGCGTGATCTGATAGCGGCCGATAAAAGGTGCCGATAACGCTGGGGGGACACCACTGTCCGCAGAGAGAGAAGACTTCAGTCAGGTGAGCTCCACTGTCTGATAGAAATGATCTTTATGGCTTTGCTGTTCTTCATCAAAGGACCTTGATTAAGCACCTTCATGCCCTGTGGTTTGTAGAAGAAAGCAGAGAACCAAATAATAGACTATTTGGTCCCCATTAAAAATGGACCCCATTTAAAGCAACATGGTATTAAAACAGAGCGAGAGCTCATACAAATGTAGCTTCAATAAGTGTTATTAAATTATTAGACCTTTAGGTGAAAATATACCCGCGAACTGCCTTTATATGCAATCAAAGCCGTGATTAAATATTAATGCCCTAAGATTAAAGGGTCACTTGAGTAGGTTTTCTTAAGCAATACCCCCAAATGGTGAATAGGAGATGTTGCAAATTAGCTGGCTTTTGTATACTTTGTGGGCGCTAAAACCTGAACCAGTTCTGAGAGTGAAAGCCGCCAGGGTGTGGGCCAGCCGTGCACAGGCTGAGGCACTGTGTTGCTGGACGTGCGTTTTCTCCTGTCAAACCACAGAAGGCTCATCCGGCCTCGCACCTCCTCCCGGTGCCTTGCAAGGCCCTTTCGCAGGAAGAGAAGCATCTGAAGCAGCGTTTGTGTTTCATAAAACCGAAGGACGAGCTGCTGATTGTCCGTATGAACTAAGGGTGTGTGAGATCTTCAGCCTTGAGAAAGGAATACTTGCTGCTCACTCAAAAATCCTTTTCCTTCTCCTCGGCATCGGGTCAGGTCCAAGGGAGCCTTGGTGCCCGACAACATACCCAGTGGTGGAAGCTCTCTCCAGCGTTCCCACGATTGCTGAGGGCCCGCAGTCACCCCGTGGCTCAGGGGATGGCGGTGGGACCAGAGATCCCCTCCTCTGTGGGCAAGGCCGTCACGTGGCCCAGGCGGGGCCCCCCAGGCCCTGGCACTGAGGGGGCGCCCAGGCAGGCGAGGGGAGCAGGACCGGGGGGAGCGGCCCCTCGGGGGGATCATGCGTCCTTGCCCTGAGCAGCCCCGGCCCCTAAGCCCAACTGTCCTTGACCCGAGGCCCCAAGGAGCAGGCTTCTCGGCTGGCCAGCCCGTGAGGCTGCGGGAAAGCCACGGGAGTGGAGGGGGCCCACCAGCTTCTCCGGCTCGTTCTCGTTGGTCTGAACCTGGGAGCCAGCCCGGCTCGCAGCCCTGCTCTTGCTTGGCTGAGAAATGGAGCTTCGTGGTCAGACCTGAGTGAGCAACGCCCCAGCCTGTCCCGGACGTCCCCTCGTCCGCCCGCAGGCCCGGGCCCTTGCTCCAGGTGGCCTCGTCAGCTGGCACTATGGCCGGACGCCTGGCGCCCCGTCCCTCGTGGGGTCCCTGCATGGCAGCTGGCCGCATCACAACCCCCCACTGCTCTCCACATGCCTGGACTTGCCCTGCTCGTCACCATCCTGGGTCCAGTGGGCCCCTGTGTGAAGCGGGCACTGAGAGGATTCCAGGGAAACGCGTCCGTGACCGTGGGCACCGCGCCCTCCACGCCCTGTGGAACCGGAACCCGACACGGGAAGGGGGGCATGTTGGAGGGAGACCACGCCGGGATCTTCAGCGTGAGAGCTGATGTCCCCCCGGGTGGACCTGAGCTGGGCTCTGTGGTCTCCCCGCGAGGACCACCTCTTCCGGGGTGACCAGCCCCTTGGAGGGGGTCAGCGGGTGCAGAGAGGGTGAAGACCCGGCTGGAGGCTGGGGAGGGCCAGCGGTAAACACGTCCAGGGACAGCTTTCGGAACCTGTACGGAAGCTTTTTGGATGGTACGTTCCCTGGCCCGCAGCCTTTGCTAGGGTTGAGAGGAGGGGTCTGGTACGAGAGCATGTGAGGCTGAAGAAGCAGAGCCACTGAGGTAGAAGCTGGAGCGCGGCCGGAGCCAGAGGCCGAGGATGGAGGTGTTCCTGCCCCGCTCCCTCGGGGACACCTTGGTGCAGGGGCCTCCGTGATCCTCAGCTAAGGGACAGAGGCCAGCCCGCCCTCAGCCTGCTCTTGGTTTTGCAGGGGGACTGGCCCCAGGGCCTCCGCTGTGCACCCCGGGGCCACGCGGGGCTGGGCATCTTCGGGAACCTGCCCTCCGGGCTTTCGCAGAGCTGCGGCCTCCTGGGGTGTGCTGGGGCCGTGGGCACTGCTTGAGTGTCATGCCATGCTGTGATGGTCGAGCCGTTTCATCTAGTTTGGGTAAGCTTCAGTAAGGGAGAGGGCATTTTGTTTTTATTACCTCAGGTTCTTACAGAGTGGAAGGTGTCCGGGAGGAGATGGGCACTCTTGGATCCCCTTAGAGTCTGTGTCAGATGGCGCCCCTGGACGAGCCTGCATCCTGGCGACCCCCCCGGTCAGGAACACTCCCTTATCCGGAGGTGGCGGGGTGGACCTCCAGCCTTGCTCCACTGCTCTATCCGCTGGCCCCATCTCCGTGCTCCTGAGCCCCTGCGTGGACGTTGCTGGTCTTCTGCTCATCTGGGAGACCACATTCGAGACCACCTAAGCGTCCTGCCCCGCACTGGGTCTCCCTTTCTGGGGTCCACGGGGCTCATGCTGTGGGAGTCCTCGCTCCTCTGAAGGCTCAGAAAGTGTGGTTCAGACCAGAGCAGGCAGGGCTGGGGCAGGTGGGTGCCCAGGACCGCCTCCGTCTGCCCCGACCAGGCAAACTGCAGAGAAGGGCATTTCTGCCTCTAACTTAGTATTCCTTTTTTAAAACCAGACAAAACAGGGACTTCCCTGGTGGTCCTGTAGTTCAGACTCCATCCTTCCCCAGAAAGGGGTGCAAGTTCGATCCCTGATTGGGGGAACTAAGATCCCTCATGCCATGTGGCCAAGAAAAAAAAAAATCCAGACAAAATAAAACGAAAATCACACAAAAACCCCCCTGTTCTTTCTTATAAGTAAAAAGAAATACATGTATTTAGAAAATATAGATTTAAAAAATAAGAAAATAAAACTTTTCTCAGCTTCATCACTCAGCTAGTTGTTCATCTCACATATGTATGTCTGTGCACACGTGTGAGTACACGTGTGTGAATTAGACATCTTCCCTCCTGCTTGTGAGTAGCCTTTGCCTTCAACGTGCGGGAGCTCCTTTCCCTGTCGTCTTATCCCCTTTAACGCCACGGCTCTGACGGCTGCCGAGTGTTACCTCGTGTTACCACACACACCACACTCATTTAGTCTCCTGTGTTGGGTCATTTGGATTATCTTCAGTATTTTTATCATTGTGAAAAAGACGGAGGTGAGTTTTGGTAGCTGCGTGTGTGTGCTCAATTGTGTCTGACTCTGCGACCCCGTGGACTGCAGCCCGCCAGGCTCTCCTGTCCATGGAGTTCTCCAGGCAAGAACCCTGGAGTGGGGTGCCATGTCTCTCTCCAGGGGATCTTCCCGACCCGGAGATCAAACCCACATCTGCCTCTCCCGCACGGGCAGGTTGATGCTTTACCACTGAGCCACCTGGTAGCTGCGTCTTTAAGGACATATTCAAGGAAATTTCCTGTGGATGAATTTCTGGGAGCAGGATTTCTGGCATTAGCACATGTGACTCACTGGGGTCTCCGTGTGGCCCTTGCGAGGCGGGCACCGTCCCCATCAGCCTGGACCAGGTTCCTTGTGGTCCAGGGAGGCCTTAGGGAGCCTTGAGTCTCTGGTACCCATGATGCCTTTGGAGTCTAGGACGGTGCCATCCTCCTGGGGAGATCTGGCATCTAGGAGGGCCGTGCCCTGCTTGGCAAATTCCTGTATCTTCACTCCAAAGACAACGGAACCTGGACCAACCCATGCCCGCCTGGCGAAGTTCCCAAGCTGTGGGCTGGAGCCGGTCACCCAGAATTCAGGTGAGCCCTGCCACACCCTACCCTGTCTGGCCCCGGGAGCGCTCCGCTGCTCTGATAACTGCAGTCCCGGTGATGCTTCCAGACCCTTCCATAGGCACTGGTGGTTCAGAAATACAGTTACAGCCTTCATGTGAAGCTGAAACAACCAGCATCTAGGACCTCCCTGGTGGTCCAGTGGTTAAGACTCTGAGCTCCAGTGCAGGAGACATGGGTTCAGTCCCTGGTCAGGGGAGTGATATCCCGCGGCCAGAACAGAGCGGCCAAGAAATAAGGCAAAGAAACCACAGTCTGGAGAGACACATGACCAGGGCTAAAGGCCCAGGCGTCCCTACCGCAGGGCGAGCGTGCCTCCCTACTGCAGGGCCAGCGTGCCTCCCTGGGGTGCCCCGGTGTCAGACCCTGGAAGCAGGTCCGGGGCCCCTGGGCAGCCCCGCGAGCAGGACCGTGGGGGCAGCCCCGCCGGCTTGTCCACGGGCGATATCTCTCCTCAGGACCACAGCAGGGACGTGGTGCGAGTGACAGGCGGGTGGGTGGCGGGTGGGTGGTGAGCGGGTCTGCGCCATCCTGTTCAGGCTGCCGACCCGGCCGGGTGCTGCTGGCTGACACGGTGCTCACCCATGCCGGGTCAGCCGGGCCTGGGAGGAGTGGCCCAGACACCGCCCCACAGGAACCGGCCACTCTGAACACAGGCAGGTCACGAAGTCAGCCCAGGTCAGCCCTTCACCCCTCGGAGTCATTTCCTTGAGTTCACGGCTGCAATAGGAACAGCCTGTGAACTCAACTTTCCCCTCCTCTGCCCTAAAGACCTGCTTCTCCTGTAGCCAACATTCAACCCGCTCAGTACCCCTCTAGGCAGAGCTTATTAACCTTTTTTTAAATGCCATGGGAGCCCCGGGAACCCTCCTTAGGCAAAGATGTTTAAATGCATAAAGCGAAATACACAAGACCTCTAGGAAACCAATTAGATTTAAAATAGTTATGAAATACACTTGTGATATGCTTCTTTACTGATAGGTCAACTAACGAGGCCTCATCGCCCATTTTGAAGCAGCAGACACAGAGCAGGAACTGTGTTATTATCTGCAACAGCTGTAGCACAGCACAGAGGTATCTGCGGTTTATACTGCAACAGTGTCACAGGCGACACAATCCTTGCCATAGCATCATTATGCCGATTTCATAATGAAACAAACTGGTCCATTTTGGATAGAGACAGATGAGAACAAGGATGGGTTTTTCCCACCCAAATTCACAGAAGCCAAGTGAGTAACTCCTGCCCTAAAGGAAATAGAAATAAGCAATCTTATTGAGAGGACAGATGAGGAATGGAGGGGCTAACTGTTTGGTCCAAGGCCACACAGCAAGTTAGAGCCCCACCCATGGGCTCCTGCCAGAGGTGCTGACCTGCTGGTCTGGCTCAGCCTCTCCCCTTCTTACCCTCCCGTCCTAAAGTGGTCCCAGGTTTCATCCTGAAATGCTCCCCAAAGACCAGTCAGCAGCACTTACTACTATTAGTAAAGGTACAAAATGGTCTCAAAAGCACTGTTGTTCAGTCACTCAGTCGTGTCTGACTCTCTGTGAACCCACTAACCGCAGTACCTCAGGCTTCCCTGTCTGTCACCATCTCCTGGAGTTTGCTCAGACTCACGTCCATTGAGTTGGTGATGCCAACCATCTCATTTCATATGAAGAAAATTTTTATGGGTAATACAAAACCCAAATCCGAACCTCATAAGCAGACTTGTTCCATCCAGGGGCGATTAGAAGACTCCTTTCATCTGAGAAACACCTCACAAAAGCCAACCACCAGTGCTTTCTTTTGGGAGCACGCAAATCAGTAATGAGGCTGCTTGAAGAAATCCTTCAGACCAGCGTTCAGATTTAACAGAAGTATGTACAAATAAGTCAATGGTAAGCTCCACTTATTATACTTTGGTGGCGAAGGGAGATGGGACCGTGAGGTCTTTGGGTCTTGTGTTGCCAAAATTCTTTACAAAACGAAGTGCTCTGGGGGAAAGTGGGCCCCTCAAATAGACTAATCTCATACATTTCCAGTAATAAATACCAGAAAGAATGGGGACTTTTCTGGTGGTGCACTGGGTGAGAATCCACCTGCCAAGGCAGAAGACCTGGGTTCCATCCCCGGTCCGGGACAATCCCCCATGCCCCTCAGCTAAGCGCCGCGACGACCGAGCCTGCGCTCCAGAGCCCAGGAGCCGGAACCGCTGAGCCCATGAGCTCCGGCTCCTGAGACGCCCACGCACGAGAGCCTGTGCTCCACAACCGGAGAAGCCAGCAGAATGAGAGCCCTGTGCACCGCAGCGGGAATAGTGGCTCCCACTCGCCACAGCTCGAGAAAAGCCCGCCGCAGCCAGGAACACCCAGCACAGCCCCAAATTTAGAAACAGGGGGGGACAGAAGAGTGGGGCAGTACATGGTGATCTCTTCACCTGACTGATCATCCGAAGGGAAAGCAGGCAATTGGATGTTCTCTCTCTTCACCCATCAACAGAAGGACTCCCCGCAGAGTGTCCCTTCCAGTCACGTGTTCCTACCTCCCAGGGCTGCAGAGTTACTGACTGATGGATGGTCTTGCCTCCATTGCCCGGATGCTCTGAGCATCCCAGCGAGCTCTCAGGGAGGGAGCTGACGCCCGTCTGCCACTTCCTTGGGGGCATCCTCCCTGTGCTGCCTGCCCCTGGCATTTTCATCTCCGCTGCTTCACCTGTCGCCATACTGCCCCTGCCCCAAACCTGCCACCTCCTGCCCAGCTCCTGCCCCGGGTCCTCCAGGCTTCATGGACCAGGAAGGCTCCTAGCCTGCCTCCAGCTGCCCCCCATCGCCCTCTCTCAGCCCGAGTTCAGCCCATTCTTGCTCCTCGGGTGTTTCTCTCCCATGTTGACTCGCGCCGCTCTCTCGACATTCTTCCTGCCCCTCTGGGGTGTCTGGATCCCCGTATTCAGGTGTGACTTTGTGTCTGAATAGCAGGCTGACTATACTGTGAAATGCTCGCCATGATAAGTCTAGTAAACCCACTGCCTCCCGTTGTTGCCACATTTTTTTTCCATCGTGATGGGGATTCTTAGACTTGTTCTCTCTCTGGTCATGAAGGCAAACCACCACGCTTTTGGGATGCGTGTAAATATCGAGTCTTCACACTGTACACCCGGGATGAGCATAACGTTACCTGCGAATTCCATCTCGGTCAGAACAAACACAATGGACAAGGGGCAGCTGAGGAGTGCTGGGGAGAGAGCTTGCAACAGAGGCGAGCCCAGGAGACCTCGGCCTCCGAGACGGTCTTCCTTCCTCCCGGGGCGCAAAGGCCCGGCTGGACGGTGGCCCCGCCCCGCGGTTCTGTGAATTTCCGGACGCCTCCGCCTACAGTGATGCCCGGAAGTGTCTGCCGTCGCGGCAGTTTGCAGGCCTCATCCTGGCCTGTCTGGTCGCGGCAGTTTGCAGGCCTCATCCTGGCCTGTCTGGTCTGCTCGTCTCAGTCGTGTTTCTGTCCCCACGTCCCCACATTGGGCGACCCGTCGTCCCTCCAGGGCCCACCCCCACGTCCTGGGAGCCCCCAGGCCTAGCAAGGCCTCCCCCGCCCGGCCCTCGCCCCCCGCTCATTTGCTAATCTGCGGCCCGCTCCTCTGCCTGCGCCCCCTCTCAGCCTCTCAGCCCCCTCTGCCCTTCCAGGCTTTGTTGGGCTGTCTCCTCTTTTTTCCCTTTGTTGCTGTGGGTTCCCCAGACTGTTTGCACATTAGAAAAAAAAAAATTTCCGTCTTCCATGTCAGCGCGTTCTCTCCTGCCCCGTTTCCTGCAAGCGTGTGGATGCCTGAGGCCCACCATGGCAACGTAGGAAGGGACCGGAAAGCGATGCCTCGGATCAGCCCCCCCCCCCGCCCCGGCCAAGACTTCCCCTCCTTGTTAGAGGAGGGGCCAGAACTAGCAGTCAGACTCCGGGGTTGGTGGAAGAAGGTTGTGGACACCCAGCGCTGAGTCCAGGTGCTTAGGTGGCCCTCCCCCGGCGTGCTGGGCTCTGGGGCCTGCCGGTGGAGAAACAGCTCTTTGCTCTCTGGGTACTGAGTCGATTAGGTCGTGTCCGAATCTTTGTGACCCCATGGACTGTAACCCACCAGGCTCCTCTGTCCATGGGATTCTCCAGGCAAGAACACTGGAGTGGGTTGCCATTTCCTCCTCCAGGGGATCTTCCCGAGCCAGGGATCAAACCCGCATCTTTTACGTCTCCTGCGTTGGTAGGCGGGCTCTTTACCCCCAGTACCACCCTCTAGTGTTGCTAAAAAAAAAAAAAAAAATCAGCAGACAACTGGAAATACCTCCTGCATGCCACGCACCATCCTGGGGCCGGCTGCCCTTACCGCAAACACTCCTGACAGTCCCCCTTCCGGGGACGTCAGCCTCCTGACGCATGAGCCCCCTGTAGCCTCCGGTCCCCTCGAGGCCCGCGGGGCCGGGGCGGGGCGCGTCCTGGCTCCGGGTCCTGATTAGAAATGTAAAGGAGCAGCTGCCGTCTCTCCCCGGGGTGCGCCCCTGTCCCTCCGCGGGCCAGCCCTTCCCACCGCGCACACAGAGCGAGGCAGCCAGGCGTGCCGGGGGCGGGGGCCGCCAGTGGCCCCTTCGCCCTTTGCCTCCTGGTGGCTTCTGAACCATGAAGTCCTGGTCAGCGGTGCTCAGGACCATTCCTGGAGTGGGAGTAGGGGAGGGAGGCAGGGAAGGACCCTGGGGGAGCAGTGGGGGGCGGGCGTCCTGAGCTCATGTTTCCTGTTGGGAAGCATCCCTCCTTCCCAGGGACTTGGCTGCCAACCCAGGCTGGGGATGCAAGGGGTGGCTGAGAACACAGCGACGCTCAGCCAGAGAGCGTGGTCCTTGCCCTGTGGCGATGCCCGCCTGGAACCTTGGTCCTCCTGGCCTGTGCTGGGTAGGGGAAGGGGAGGGCTGCTGTATGGGGCCCTTCTGCCCGCTCCAGGGAGGACACTCCAGGTCCTGGGGTGCGTGGAGAGATAAAGGCCTGAACAGGAGCCAGGCTGCCCCCAGCACCACTGTGCCCGCTGACCCTGCTGCCTCTTGGGCTCCTCTCTTGGCATTCGCCCCCCTACACCCGGGTGCAGGCTTCATCTCTTCTCTCCCGGCCCCTTGGAGGCCACCCCCCTGCAGCCCACCCTTTATCTGCTCCAGGGACCTCTCACCACCGTCCCTGACATCGGGCCCTGCCAACACCTTCAGCGTCGCTTTCTGTGGCCGACTTCTTGGCCCGGCAAGTAGTGCTGACTTCCCCTGAGCACACCCACCTCCCCTGCCCCGGCATCTCTGACCCCACTTCCACGCGCACGAGTTCTCACACGGCTTCCCTGCTCAGGATCCCGGCAGTGGGGTGGTCGCCAGTGGCAGGACAGAAACACAGAGGGACAGGGGAGAGTGTGCTGGGGCTGGACGCCCGAGTCCCGGGCAGCTTCCATCGCAGGAACGCGTGCCTGTGTGTTCTGGCCCCATAGGAGCCGTCTGTCCAGCGGCCATCCCCATCCTCCCCAGGGCTTTGCGCATCAGGCCGGGGTTGGGGTGGGGCTGTACCCCTCCTCAGTGTACCCCTCAGGCCAGCGGGGAGGCCCTTTGTCCTCTCAGGAATGCCGGGGAGGTGAAGTGAGGCCAGAATCCTCAGAGCCCCCCGGATGATGGACGCAGCAACAGACGGGAGCATCATGCTGCTGGGCGGAGTGTAGCCTGGGGCTGCGGCGGCCAGGGCAGCTGGACCCCGGGGGCAGGGAGCCCAGCTAAGGGGGTCGCGGACAGGACAGTGACGGGCAGGCAGGGACCCCAACCCAGAGCTTGGGCTGGCTGCGTCGTGTGGCCAGGGAAGGACCTGAGCTGGGGGCTGAGCCAGGTCACCGAACCACCCCAGGGGGATGCTGTGGCTGCAAGGGGCCTCCAATCCGTCCTTTACCAGCTAGTTCCACAGACAAAATCCGTGCTACGGATCCGGATCCGGCGTTAGTAGCACAGCGAGACCCACAACTGTCCCCCGGAATTCCTTCTCCCTTCAAAGTCCCACCTCTGACCCCAGCGAGTGGCTGCCCCGCCCCACTGCCCCCCCCATCCCCCCCGGCGGGGGGGCCCCCCGTGAGAGGAAATCCTCTAAGGGACTATGAGCTGGAACCTCGGGCCACCTCCTGCAGGCTGTCTTGCCACCTCCAGCATTGTCTCGCAGTCTGGACCAGGCAGATGGCGGGGAGGCCCCCAGGTGAGGGCTGTGCCCAGCACAGAGACAAGAGCCCTGGGGAGAGTTCCCTTAAATTAGTTACAATTAAATAAAATTAAAATTCAGGTCCTCCACTGCCCTAGCCACGTTTCAAAGGCTGGACAGGCACGTGGACCAGTGGCTTCCATGTCGGCTGGCATGGAAAGCCCTCCTAGACCGCTCTGTGAAGCAGCCTGGGTCTCCGCACGGCCCCTGGGGACAGAGCTGCCCGGGTGTCTAGGCCCTGCTGGTGGCAGAAGGGCCTCCAGAGAAGTGCCTTCGGTGTTCTGTGCAGAATACCCTGTGCTTGGGGGCCTCCTTGCTCTGTTCTCACAGGGTGGATACGCGCGTGGGAGGGTATACACGTAATGGGTGTATTTTTGAGCAGATACATAGGTACACATATGTCGATTATGTCTGAGGTACATGTGGGTGCTGATGTGGTTGATAAAATGTCATTTAAAAGCCCCATGGAGAGCTTGCCTGGTGGGTTGGTGCTGAAGCATCCGCTTGCCAGCGCAGAGGACATGGGTTCGATCCTTGGTCCGGGAAGATCCCACATGCCTTGGAACAGCTAAGCCCGTGGTCCACATCCACTGAGCGAAGCTGTAGAACCCTGAAGCCACAACCACCGAAGCCCACATGCTCTGGAGCCCGAACTCTGCACCCAGGGAAGCGCTCACAACGAGAAGCCCGCGCACAGCAACCGGAGACGAGCTCGCATGGCAGCGGAGGCCCGGGACAGCCAAACACAAGTAAATATAAAGCTGGTTTTAAAAAGCCCCGTGGAGCTGAAAGCTGTGTTACTGTCTATGTTTTCTCAGAAAGCACTACCACCGTAACAACCATCAGGCTGCGGATCCAGTCTTAAAAGAGATCTTTTTATCTAAAAAGGCCGGAATCACTGCCCCAGATGAAAGGGATGGGTCGGGCTGGAAATATGGAAGCGGGCTGTGAGTTCCTTCGAGCTGGCGTGAAGAGCTGTGTGGGCACAACAGGCAGGCCCGGACTGGCTCTCGGGCTGAGGCTCTGGGCACAGAAGGCAAGCAGGGCGTCGCGCCTGGGCGTGCAGTCAGCCATCCCAGAACGGATGAAGAGAGCACCGCCAATGGGGAAACCGAGGCGCTGCCCACACTGGGCAGTGGTGGGGCCCTGCCTGGGGCCTCCCCAGAGCCCGCCTGGCGGGGAGAGGACAGCGCCGTCCCCCAGGAGGGAAACCTCCCATTGCCCAGGTCTCCCGGTCCGCCCCGGCCCCCGTTCAGCCTGTCAGATTATAGGCAGCCACGCTCCGAGTTCTCTCTGATGTGTGGACACTTCCCTTGGGAGTTCACAGTGGCAGCCAAGAAATTAACTTGCAGAGGTCACCCAGCACCCTCTGCTGAGGGCTGAAAGCTCCTGGGCCTGCCCTGGCCTCAGTGACGGGGACCCATAGAGCAGTGCGCTCCCCCCCGCAGGCCTGGGACCCCAGGAGCAGGGTCTCTGGGTCAGAGCACCTGGCTTGTGACGGATAGCCTCAAAAGACCCCCCCTTGACCCCCATCTAGGGCTCCACCCGACCGGCCTGGAGCAGACAGCAGCCCGGGAAGGCGTCTTGGAGAGACGGGAGTGGGGCCCTGGTGAGGGTGGGGGACACCGGTCAGGTCAGGGCTCCGGGGAGTCCCTGAACTTCTAGGAGTAATTGTGTCCTTAGAAGACAGACAGCCCAGCAGGGGGGTGGGGGGTGATGGAGGGGGCAGGGCGGGGGCTTGCCAAGAGGCAGACCAGCCCCAGGCCAGGGGGGGACTTTGGAGGAAGCCCGGCTGTGCTGCGGGAAAGGGACAGCTGGCTGCAGGGACAGCCAAGGAGCCACTGGCTTCCTAAAGCCAAGGACACCCCAGGGATCATGGCGGAGAGGCTCTGGGTGGCTGGCTCTCACAGGTGGGCTGGTTTCCATCACACCTGTGCCCAGAGGCCGGTGTTGGTCCTGATGACTGGGGGTCCAGATAGCAAAGGGGCCGTGCTCCCCTGAGAGGAGAAGGGGGCCCCAAGGGGGCAACAAGGCAAGTGACCCCCTAGGTCACAGCTCAAGAAGGAGTTGGTGGCTGGAGCAAGGGATATGGAAGACCCTGAAAGTCACCGTCGGGCCAGCAGAGTTGAGTGAACGGAGCCCAGGGCAGAGCTCAGCCTGTGTTGTAGCAGGAGGCGTCATGCTTTGCAGTGTAAAGGGGGGGTCCTGACCTTGAGTGGGGCTCACGATGGACATGGTATGGGGGGTGGCCAGGTGGAGACCGGAAACCCTGAAGGAGTTATCTGGACACTGTGTGCTAAGTCGCTTCCATCATGTCTGACTCTTTGTGACCCCACGGACTGTAGCCCACCAGGCTCCTCTGTCCCTGGGATTCTTCAGGCAGGAATACTGGAGTGGGTTGCCATGCCCTCCTCCAGGGGATCTTCCCCACCCGGGGATTGAACCCAGGTCTCTTACGTCTCCTGCATGGGCAGGCGGGTTCTTTTACCACTTGAGCCAGCTGAGAAGCCCTTATCTGGACATGAGCATGTCCCAAGAGGAACAGCCGACAAGCTCTAATTCAGCACTAACCTGGCCGGTCTGAACCAGGTCTGCGGTGGAGAGGGGAGACGGGGACAAAACGACTTGGAAGAGCTGGGACAGTGGCCTGCCTGCAGCCTCACCCCAGATGGGCCCCTCCTGCATCTGCTGCCCACACACTTCCTTCCACCCAGGACCCTGGGTTTCCGTGGGTGCCTCCTGGAAGGGGCTGACCCGGCCTCAGCTCCAGGGTGGGCTCTGATTGGGCAGGTCAGTCACCATGTCACCTGGTCATTGGCTCAAGAAAAGCACAGAACGCGATGTGAGCCGGTGAGGCATCAAGACACGTTCACTGGGAGCCTCTGGGAAGGACCTTCCCTCTTTCTAAGTGGGACCCAGGGGTGGGAGTCCTCTGGGTGTGAACCAAGCATGAGACCCCCATTTTGGCCAGAAGTCAAACTGTATACATGCAGAAAGGAAGCATTAGGATGAAGCCAACAACTTGGGAGTCAAAGGGAGAGACAAGCCAGCCCGGGTGACACTGGTGAGCCTTGCTCAAGCCTTACCTGAAGCCATCTTACTGCTGGACTTTGGGGCTTGTTTAAGGCAATTTTTTTTTTTTCTGTTTCTTGTGACTGAGAGCATCATGACACAGCTATAAATCCATTTCACATTAAACAATGCTGACAGGCTTTTCAAAAAACGAAGACCATGGCATCCCTTTTAATCACTTCATGGCAAATAGGTGGGGAAACAATGGAAACAATGACAGATTTTCTTTTCTTGGGCTCCAAAATCACTGCAGATGATGACTGCAGCCATGAAGTTAAAAGATGCTTGCTGCTTGGAAGAACAGCTATGACCAACCTAGACAGCATATTAAAAAGCAGAGACATTACTTTGCTGACAAAGGTTTGGTTTTTCCTGTAGTCATGTACATATGTGAGAGTTGGACCATCAAGAAAACTGAGCGCCGAAGAATGGATGCTTTTGAACTGTGGTGTCGGAGAAGACTCTTGAGAGTCCCTTGGACTGCAAAGAGATCCAACCAGTCCATCCTAAATGAAATCAACCTTGAATATTCATTGGAAGGACTGATGCTAAAGCTGAAGCTCCAATACTTTGGCCACCTGATGCAAATAGCTGACTTATTAGAAAAGACCCTGATGCTGGGAAAGAAGGCAAGGGGAGAAGGGGATGACAGAGGATGAGATGGTTGGATGACATCACCGACTTGATGGACACGAGTTTGAGCCAGCTCCAGGAGTTGGACAGGGAAGCCTGGCATGCTGCAGTCCACAGGGTCGCAAAGTTGGACACAACTGAGTGACTGAACTGAACTGACAGGCTAGATGAATGAGGGTCTCATGTTTATAATGACATCTGAGATGCTGTTGTGATCAGTGCATTTAAAAACCTTCCTTCAACTCGTATTTTGATGCTGAGAGAGTCCAAAATGCACTGGTCACAAAACATCCAATACCATGACTGTTAAAATGTCAGACTGTAACAAATATCATCATATCTATCTTTTATTTTTCTTTTCATTAGACCCTTATACTTTAAGAAAACACACTCAGTGCTTGTTTTATTTTCTTGACAATACATTTATTAATAAAATGCATCATGGGAAAAAAATCTACCTCGTAAAACTCCATTTGCTTTTATGGTTAGACATGCTTGACCAACAATTTTCAGAGGAAAATATGTACCTGGTCCCTAATGAAGCTGCATTAAATTTAGTTAGAGGCATTTAAATGGTCCTGTGCTCAGTTTTACCGAACAGAAAATAGATTTCACTTAGCATCCTTTATAAAAGAATTGTGTGTTGGAGGTGAAGGAAATATTGTTTAAAAAGAAAGAAAATATTTTATTCCCTTTGTAGTTACCCCATTATTAAATTCAAGTCTTTGAGAATACTAGCGATGATACAGTCTCTTATGAAGGCAATAAGATAAACTTTATCGAGCTGTGGTACTTTGTCTCTGCATTTCAAGTAAAAATGTTTTAAAAAAGGATTATTTATACATATGTGCTGAATTTGATCTTAAGAAAGGTGCATGATCCTGTAGGAGTCACATTTTTACCTAAGAATTGCTAACTTTGTAGTATTTCTAATTGAGGATTTTAAAAATTCTATTTCAGGGAGTATATCTTCTGTGTGTTTTGAAGGAGGTGAGTTCTGTATGTGCCTTGCAGTACTGTAATTCAAAAATAAGAATCTTTGGCTGCGGAAAAGGTTTTCTAAAATGAAATGTTAGGAAGTAATTTTTTGTGCTAACATTAAAATTGTAACTTTTAAAAGGTATTAGATTTTCCTGAAGTAAAATCTGATGGTTCTAAATTAAAAAAAAATAAAAAATAAAAACCTTCCTTCATTGATCGTCTTATTTTCCCCATGTGGACTGTCTCAGTGAACAAATAGTAAAGGACAGTGACCATTGTGCTATGGCCCTCACACCTGGATGCTTGAAAGGCCTTCTGTTGGTCGTGAGAGTCAGCTAGACCAACAAGGACAGTCAGAATTTGCATAGGAGAGGGGGAAAAAAGGTGATAGTCTTTGGAATCTTACCCTGATTTGGTTTCTTCTCTGTCTCCCAGAGTTGGAGGCCCAGAGCTGGGAACAGGACTGCTTATCTTACTGCAGAGTCTGGATTCTCTTCCCAGGCCCATAGCAGGGGTACCAGACTGGTCAGAGGGTCCCGGGTGTCCCCATGACCCCATTCTGCCTAGGAAGCCTGGTTCCTGTCCTCAGGCCTGACACCCCCAGCTCTGGCCTGCCATGCCTCTGATGACAGTCCGGCCCTGATTTGAGTCCTGGAAGCAGGGACCTCCCCACATCCTCCTGACAGTGAGGCTTTGACCTCTAATGCTCTGAGCAGATGCCCAGTCAGTCCCCAAAAGCCAGCAGGAAAAGACTCTGACCTCCAATTCACTCCATCACGGCTTGATTTCAGCCCTGCAAGCAATTAGCATTTGGCATCAGACACAGTAACAGACAGAAGCTGCCCCCACGCACAGACGACTCACACGACATACACACGCGATCAGGCACACGTGAGCGTGCACAAGTGGGTGTGCACCCACAAGCACCTGCATCCCCACGCGGGCGGGCACACACAGGCTCACACGTGCACACACACACACAAAGCGTCACATTCGTTGCATGGGCGGCATGCGGGTGTGCACACACACGGGGCTCCCTTGGAGGCTGCGCACTCATGCACAAGCAGGCACCATCCCAATGTGGGTGTGCACAGCCTCATGCGTGCACTCCTGGGTCAGTCCCTCCACATATGTGGGAGGCAGGACGCTTCTCCGCTCACCCCGCAAGATGCCTGTGGCCACCCCTGGCCACCGCCCAGCTCACACACCAGAGAGAAGGCTCTCAGGCCCCCAGTGAAAACTCTGGTATTTCCTCCGCCTCTAGGATATTTTTAAGTTTTCCAAGAGACAGTATTCTTGTATTGGAGAGAGGCTTGAATTAGGAAGCGGAAAACCCAATCGCCCCTGAAGGCTGTCACGGTGGGGCTCCCCAGGCAGCGCTGCTGAGCCAGGTGAGAGTCTTCCAGCTCTGGGGTATAAATGGCACGAGGCTGGGGAGCGGCGGGCTGCAGGGCAGCCACCACAGTGAGCTCAGACAACCCCGGGGAGCCCTGGAGCCCGGCTGGCCCTTCGGAAGGGCCTACATTGCTGAGAGGGTGTGCAGATACTCTAAAGCAGGCACGACCTGGGGGAACCATTGGCTCCCATGTTAGGGAGCACCATCCGCAGAGCGCGGCTGAGGCTGAGGCAGATAACAAGGGTCACAGCAGAGTGCCACCACCCAAAACACAAGAGGGCTTCACAGAGCGGGTTCCGCTGCCGGGGGCTCAGCCTTAGGACGTGGGAGTCACCGCTGTGACTGTGGGAATCACGTCTTGACAGATGTTCTCAGAGACCACATCGGCTTTAGCCAGCCCACAGAGAACACGCTAAACAGCACGAATGGATTTTGTAGTGGGTGAGGGGTGGCAACTCCGAATGGGAAAATGTAAATGTTCAGTTCAGTTCAGTCGCTCAGTCGTGTCCGACTCTTTGCGACCCCATGGACTGCAGCACGCCAGGCTTCCCTGTCCATCATCAACTCCCGGAGTTTACTCAAACTCATGTCCGTTGAGTCAGTGATGCCATCCAACCATCTCATCCTCTGTCGTCCCCTTCTCCTCCTGCCCTCAATCTTTCCCAGCATCAGGGTCTTTTCAAATGAGTCAGATCTTTGCATCAGGTGATCAAAGGACTGGAGCTTCAACTTCAGCATCAGTCCTTCTAATGATGCTAGGAAGAGTGATGCTGGAAAGACTGATGGCCTTACCAAGGGCCAAGAATTTAAGCAGAGCTCAGGCACACACCTTGCATGGAACATAAGGTAAACACCAGAACAGGGAGATCAGTGAAAACCCTCCAGAAATGGCCCCCCAAACTCAGGTGTGGGCAAGGAAGGAACTTGAAAGGGGCCGTTTTCACGGGCTATTTTCTGTGAAGTACACACAGCACCCCAGAACTCTGCAGGACTCAGTGGCTCACAGGAGAAAGTGTGTACCCTTCTGCTCCTCGACCCATGACTCAGCAGCAGTTCAGCTGCCCAGGGATGGGCTCGGCTGGGCGGCTGTGTGTGGGTGGGTCCAGGTCCACATTACAGGGGTTCATCTGGAGTCCAGGCCCCTGGAGATTCCAGGAGCTGAAGTAAGCCAGCGCTCTGCAAACAGTTCACATCCACAGCTCAACGTCGAAACAGTGGGTGTGCACTCTGCACAAAGAGGAGGAGGAGGAAAAGCGACTATTTCCTGAGAAACAGTCCTAACTAGCACAGACCCAGGCAATGCTCTCTGTTGCTGCAATTTTTGTTTCTGTGTCTTGCCTTGTTTATGTTGAGATAAACTTAAGGTGCTGGCACTCCTGTCTTGACCTGCAGGGATTATGTTTCCTTTACCTCTTTTTTTTCTGAGATCTCCTAGACTTTTTTTTATCAGGGCTGCCACTGCTGTTTGTGTAGATTAGAGAAAGGCTCCCCCACTGAGTAAAAGCCCTGATGAGTGGGTGGCACCTTTACGCAATTTAGAAAAAGGCACCCCTTTCTTGAGGTGGATGTAGCTCTATGCTAGGACAGAGAGCTTGGCAAACAGAATACAGATTGAGTTTTAACCCCACCATCTCAGAGACTGTCCTTGTGCAGTGAGCAACCTACTCAGCTGTACATGGCACCCTGTGTCTGTACAACTCTTCTAGCTCTGTGCTAGCAAATAACACGAAATTACACATGTAGGTCAATGGATGCCCTCTGAAAAACAAGAAGGAAAAGACTCCCGTTGCTTTCCATATTCAGTAGGGTGTACACACTTTATATTTCGGAGTGGGGGGCTCATACGAGTTCACTCAAACAGTTTTCTCTTCCTGAGACGGTAGAGACGAGAATGCAAATTTGCTTGAGTTGGACACTGTGACCCAAGGTGATCACAAAAGAGGGCTGGGAATAGCAATATTGACATTAGCCTTGAACATTTACTACATGAAGATTATAAGAATAGTGCCAATACCAATACATATGAATGCTGTTACATGAGAACGTCCGATGACAGGGAGTGTGGTGTGGCTCAGCAACTTTGAACCCAGTAGTAGATAAGCCTCGTACAGAGACATTACATCACAGTATCTTTAACCTCATTTTTAGCTTTGCCTTCCCAGCTCTCCAAGTAGTAGTCCATGTGGGCCTTCCTGCCCTTTCAGATCCTCCAGGGGATTTTCCTAACCCAGGGATTGGACCCAGGTCTCCTGCATCGCAGGTGGATTCTTTACCACCTGAGCCACCAGGGAAGCCCAAACTGCAGATATTAAACAGTTAAAACGATGGACATGCATCCTTTAGCATCGCAGGGGCTGTCAACGTTTGCACTTGAATCTTCCTCCTCATTCTGGGCTGATGCCCTCAGAGCGAGAAGCAGGAAAGGGAGAGGAGCCAGAGGTGAAGGGTCACGGGCCCGGGGGCTGCCCCTGTTCTCAGGACTGGCCCGTCCCCAGGGTCGGAAAGGACGGGCCGCCGTCGCCGATCAGACACACGGGGTTTCCTTTCGGCTGCTGGCCTGTGCTGCTCTGACGAATTAGCTGCATGTCTCTCTGTCCTGTTGGCCTCACTCTCTGGGTCCAAGGCGAGCTGGCAGGCTGTGATCCACGGTCATTCAGGGGTCCATGCGGATGTGGGCTCGCTGCCCTGTGAGCTCACTGTCTATCCTGAGGCATCGAGAGCTGCAGAGATGGGAAAGGAAGGATGGGGGGTCTCACGAGCCTTGGACCTGAAGTCCAAGTGGGTCACTTTGCCCCAGGACCATTGGCCAGAGCTGCTCCACTGTCCCCGACCTGCCCACCAGGAGGCTGGGAGATGTGTGTGTGTGCGCGGAGTGTTTGGGGACACATCGCCCCTCGGTCCTCCCACAGTTGTCCTGTGCCCTGGTGCCAGGCATCCACCGCCAAGGCTCCCTCCTTGGAAGCAGCCAGCCGCGCCTCTGCCTGCCCAGGACCCACCTTAAAAACGCAATCACTGCTGGACCCGAAGCCTCAGCTCTGCCATTGCCAACGTAGCGGCTTTGGCAGGGTGACCTATGCCCTCCGGGCCTCACGGATGCCTTCCCAGGAACAGGACTGTGCTCCCGGGGCTGTGGGGCAGGACCGCAGAGAGCTCCCAGGAAGGGTTGTGCCGAGATGGACAGGTGGTCAGGCTCAGGGCTTGGCAGATCCCGGGGCGGCCAGAGGGTGGACCCGGCTGAGCTGTGCCCAGGGAGGGCGCTCTGCCTGCCTTCATGGCTTCACGTTGCAGGCCAGTCCTCCGAGAAAGTGCAGGACGAGGGGCCTCCATCTAAAGCTTCGCCCAAGGGTTCCCATCTCCGCTGGAAGCAGCGTCTAGAGCACAGGGGCTGGGCTTGCCACATGACAGCCATGCGCCCCCTCCTTTCCCGTCCCAGCGCTGGCCTTCTGCAGCCTCACCACCCGCGCTTCCAGTTTGAGAAGCTCAGTCCTGACCCCATGGACCCACTGCAGTGAACTAGACTCACTCCCCGGGAGTTGGCAAGATGGTAGAGACACCAGCCGTGATTAACAGCTCCATGCTAACCGAGGTCCTGGGCACCCAGCGAGACTCAGTGCCCGTGGGTGCCCAGCGGGACCCAACACCGCAGGGCCCCCTGCAGGACCCCCTCGACGTCTCCATCAGGACCCTGCACGTCATCCTCTCGCTCCAGGCAGCATCCTGAAGGCCTCCCGGCACTGCTCAGGGGGCCTCCTGAGAGCCCGCAGGCAGCTTCTCTGCTTCCCTCCCTCCAGGTTTCAGAGGAGGAGACGGAGGCTGAGAGGAGAAAGGAACACTCTCAGCAGGATAACTGCGTGCTATGCCCTGGAGAAGGGGATGGAAACTCACTCCTGTGTTCCTGCCTGGAGAATCCCCTGGGCAGAGGAGCCCCCGGTCTATGGGGTGGCAGAGTCAGACATGACTGGGTGACTCAACAGCAGTGTAGTGCAGTACCCACGGGGGACCAAGAGCCTCTTCATGGATCATTCTATGGGAGGGACAGCCTCTCGCTAGGTCACACGGATGCTAAAGTTGGGGGGCTATGTCACAGGTGCCACGGGCCAGCAGAGGAAACTGAGGACCAGTGACTGGAGGACGAGGACTCAGCCAGACCCACTTCATCCTCACCGCCAGGGAGAGCACCACGGCTCAGGCTCCTGGCCCTTCCATGGTGGGAAAAACGGAGTCCACTGCAGGGGCTGTACTGGGAGATGGTTTAAGAGAATCCACATTACTCGTGGAGTACTGGCTGGACTGGGCTGAAGAGTGTCCCCGCCCCCCCACCCAGAGTCACGTCCATTCATGAACCTGTGAATGTGACCTTATTTGAAAATAGCACCTTTGCAGATGGACATGAAGGTGAAGTCATGCTGAATTCGGGTGGGCCCTTTCTTTGTAAAAGGGGATCTGGACGCAGACTGGCACATGGGGAGAAGGCCGCGTGAGCACAGGGGCTGGGGCGATGCGTCCACAAGCCAAGGACACCAGGGGCTGATGTACCGAGGCTGGCAGAGGTGAGGGACA
Source organism: Oryx dammah (assembly GCF_014754425.2). NCBI lineage: Eukaryota > Metazoa > Chordata > Mammalia > Artiodactyla > Bovidae > Oryx > Oryx dammah. The sequence goes on along the minus strand of NW_024070202.1, from coordinate 117,064,423 downwards.
GACCGTCCTGGAGCCCCAGGAGGGAGCAGCCCTGCTGGAACCTGCCACCGACTGCTGACTTCCATTCTCCGGGACTGAGATAAAAAACCCCCAGTTTGCGAAGCTCGGTTGGGACAGCCTCAGGAAGCCCGGCCCTGACAGGGTCCTTTAAGCACAAAAGCTTCCTTGGTGGCTCAGACGGTAAAGAATCTGCCTGCAATGCGGGTTGAATCCCTGGGTCGGGAAGACCTCCTGGAGGAGGGCCCAGCAACCCACTCCAGTATTCTTGCCTCGAGAATCCTGTGGACAGAGGAGCCTGGCAGGTTACAGTCCATGCGGTCGCAAGAGTTGGACACAACTGAGCAACTAACACTTTCTTTCAAGCAACACTAGGTACAGTCATGATTTAAGACAGAAAGGTACAATGGACCAAAAGTCTAGGTAAACCTGACTGCTGGGATAGGAAACCCGAAGGAAGAGCTGGGATGTCTCCTAAGGAAGCCACCGGCCGAAGGACACGCACACAAGGAGCTGAGAGAGACAGGAGGGGAGGTGCTCAGCAGGGTCTCCCGGGGAGCCCTGGCTGCTGGCCGCGGTGCTGCTCCGCATGCCAGCTGTGGGCTCACAGTAGCTGCAGTGCTGGCCACTCGCCTCCTGACCTGAAGGAGCCTTGAGAGAATCTCGGTGGAAAGGGGCATTCTTTAGTCCTGGAAACCAGGGGGCAGTCTCGGGGGTGGAGGCTGCCCCTCCCCCAGTTGGCGGCCAGTCGCCTCCGCTGGGGTCCAGAGGGCTGAGGAGGGTCTTCCAAATGCAGGACTGCAAGGCGAGCTTCAGCGTGAATCAGGTTTTATGCCTGAGGCAGAGGGGATTCTAACACACACTGGAGCAGAAAGACATAGAGAGCCTTGCAGATGGCTGCCACAGGCAATACTTGGCAGACAGGTTCCGTGGGGGAGTTTAACCTTCTGCAACCTCGTGGTGGGCTCGCCAGTGAGCGCTCAAGCTCTGTCTGTCTCTCACACACAGTCGGAGGCACAGATACCCTTGCGATCATCTCCAAGTTTTGCCAGGGTGGTTTTATTTGAGGCGGCCCTACAGGCTGACACCCCTCCTTCTCACCCCACTGAACATCTCATGCAAGCACGCCTGCACAGCTCAGACGTCGAGCAGAAACTGGAACTTAGGCAGCCAGGAACCTGCAGGCTTGCTGCTAACCAGGGCAGTAGCAAATGTACAGTCGGAGCTCGGCAAATAATTAATAGTAATGAAAACTGACGTTGTAAAAATTAAAGGCAGAGGGCTGGTGGAAAGGAATTAGTTTGGTTGTCAGACCCCAGGCCTAAAGGGAAACACATTGCTTTGGAGAATCTTTTAATTACTTCCAGAGTCTCCCCGTTCTTTCTCCACCAAATGAGCTGAGTTCCTTTCCTGGGCAGCAGGCTCTGGTGCGGACACAGGGAGGGATGGGCGAGAGCCGAGCCCAATGGTTATCAGGGATCATCCCACCTCCGTCCGGGAGCCTCCAGAATTTCCCTGCCCTCCCGGCAAAGAAAGCTCAAGGTGGGGGTGACCATGCAGTCTCGGCCGCCCCAAGAGGGGTTCGTTTTGTAAATGTACTTTTTACTACCTATGAATAAACCAGGAGGTCTACCTCATTCATAGCTAAAATGAAAATGGATCTCTACAGTCTGACCAAGTTCAGCCACTGAGCTGCGGCATTAACTTGTATTCTAACAAGATTAAAATATATTTGTCCTGGGGATTAGCATACTTAAGTCCCCTTTCCCCTTTGGAGCGGTGGCAGGGCACTTTGATCTGCCTTGCGTGGCGAGAGCGCGGCTTGGGCCCAGCTATCCGACTGCCAAGTGTGAAATCGGCCTGATGTCATCCTCAGTCTTCATCTTTTACATCTTCCACCAGTTTAATTATATTTCCGCCACAAAGCTCCGGCGCCTCATTGCATATTCAGGTTTGACTAGGAAGCTTTTTTTTTTTAAAGGTGCGAATGAAATACCCCTGTAGGGGGAAGGGAGGGAACCAACCTCGTGGTGCAGAGGCAGCCATCCATCCGGCCCCAGCCCTGGGTTTGCCCCAGACGCCCTCACCTGCGTGGAAATGTGCGTGCACCCAGCCAGCTCTGAGCTGCGCTGGGCACCCTCGTGGGGTTCCAGGCGCAAAAGCCATTGTTAAACCCACTGGTGGCGTCCGGGGCTACTGGCTTGTGACTCCGTGGGTCTGTATTACATTCATTCTCCCGAAGCTGGTTCTGTTCCCCTGGGGCTCGAAATCCACCCCAGGGGGCTCCCTTTGCTGCGTAAAAGCCACCTTCCTCTCGGTGAGCGAGCTGACCTGTCACCCAGGAATCATCCACTTTGAGGCCCTGTGCAGCCACCAAAAAAAAAAAAAAATTCGAGAGCACTCTCAGGGCCCAAAAGGGCCGTGTCTGGCTGACCTCTGACCACCTCGAAGGAATCAGAGTTGAACTCTGCATCCAGATATTGAGTTCCAGCCCTCCAGCCCTTGGCGAATGCCCCAGAACTGCGGGGAAGGCCAGCCTGACTGCAGGACAGGCCTTGAGGTCCCAGGGGGGCACCTCCTAATACCTCCACCCCAGGGCCATCAGGGCCTCCCAGGCAGCTTGTGGTGGTGGTGGGGCAGGCCAGGGGAGGGGAGCCTGGCCAGGCCTCGGTCCTGGGGCACCCCTCCGCGGGCACTGGTGTCTGGGAGAGGAAGTGAACCCCCTGCAAGCGTGGCTGGCTTTTGAGCTTCACCCCAGGATCTGTTGACACCCCCCGCTGGAGCGTCTCAGAGACCCTGCACTCTCTAGGGTCGCCAGTCTTTGGGTGTTACTTCCCCAAGCCAGCCGGGCAGGATAGAAATGCAGGTGGGCTTCCTGAGCCTTTGAGAGCAGATTGGCCCTGGGCCACCTCTCCTCCTCGGACAGCCCCCTTTGTCGAGGTCTCCCAAGGCCCCCCCTCCTTCTGGGTGGGGGTGCACGCAGGTACAAGCCATAGGTAGACTGAGTTGAAACTCACTTTCTCCATGTGCAGAAAACCAAGAGGCAACCCTGATATATTTTTTTTTAAAGGTCCAAATTTAGGACCATCTTTATTTTAAATCATCAGTCTTGTTGAAATGGGAGGTTAACAACATATCACTTCTTCAACTGAATGATATAATTATAAAATTATCTCCACATAATTAGCTCAGGATTATGTTTCATTCTGGTTAGCATGTAATCAAAGCCTGTTATGCTTTTAGCTATAGGAACAGCAATTAATTTCAAAGGGGGTACTTAGACCCTTCACTATTTAGACAAAATAGCTCATCGCGCCAGGAGCAGGCGGCTGGCTCTTGGAGGAAGAGCGGTGGTTGGGGCGGCTGTGATGCAAGGGTGGGGTGGGGTGCAGGGGGGACTCCCAGCCCTCCTCCCAGCCCCCTGCTGTCTCATTGGGCGCCCACCTCCTAGGCGCTGAGTCCCTCCATGTCTCATGGTGACTGAGGCTCACTGCTCAGTGCGATTGGAATGGAGAAGGGAGTGGTGTGTGAAGTTGCTGAGCCTCCTAGGAACCCAAGGCACAGTATCTTGCTCATTTTGGGGGGAAAGCCTGGGGAAGAGAGCCTGATATGAGTGGGACTGCCTGTGTTTTTGAGCCCTATGATCACAAAGGGCGCACCTAGCCATGTTTGGAAGGAGAAGGGACTCCTGATTCTAGAAAGTGCTCATGGGACCCCTGCAGCTTTCTAGTAGGAGCGCTCCCATCACTGTCCCGCTTTTCACGGCCACGTGGATATTTCATCATCCCCCTTCCCCTCAGCCGTTATATAGAGGCCGCCTGGCATGGCAGAACTGGACACTATGCCGGCGGCTCTACCAGTCAGGCCCAGGGAGCTGAGTACAAGTCTCCCCTGAAGAAGGGGCGTGTGCTGCCCACCCAGCAAGGCTGTTCCGTGCCGCTTCTGTCCTCTTCCTCATAAACACCCCCTTGCCGGGAGCCTGTCAGGTAGCAGTTCTTTATGCCTGAGACAGGAATGATTTGGCTTCAGGGCACAGGACTGCCTGTTCACAAAACTCAGCCCTTTCCTTGCCCCAAGTTTCTTTCAGTGAGAAGTGCTGTTGTGTAAGTATTTGCATGAAAAAATATGGAGCTTCATATGCTGAGCCTGCACAGGACGGGAAACTCAGCCTCATGCTTTCTCAGCCAGCTTCAGTCTTGTGCCAAACAAATTCGCTGTTGCTCAGTTGCTAAGTCGTGTCCGGCGCTTTGCCACCCCGTGGACTGTAGCCCGCCAGGCTCCTCTGTCCATGGGATTCTCCAGGCAAGAATACTGGAGTGGGCTGCCATTTCCTTTTCCAGATCTTCCCGACCCAGGGACCGAACCCGGGTCTCTTGTGACTCCTGCACTGGCCGGCAGGTTCTTTACCACTGAGCCCCCAGGGAAGCCCTGACAAACAGGTGCTTGGAAACCGGCGTGTCAGTCGTTCCTCCTAGACTGAAATCTGCCCGATTTAACCCAGATGTCTTGGCACTGGGGGCGGGGGCACACTCTGAGACTGAAAACTGGCAGCGTCTGAGTTTCTTATCCGGGCATCTTTCTCACAGTAGCAGAGGCATGGAACCGGCCTCGACAGGAGTAAATTCTGCAAAAGGCTGCTGGCCCTGCAGTGTCCGCCCACTGCCTGAATCCAAAGAAACGCAGCTTTCCGGATTCACGTTTTGTTGGGGGGAAGTGTGAATCAAAATCCTTGGGAGAAAGTTGTGGCCTAAAGGGGAAACTCGGACGGACCCGCCACGGCGGCTCCATGAGGCCGGAGAGCCGGGGCCGGAGTCCTGGCGAAGTTGGACGGGGCCGGGGGGAGGGGTGGGGGGCGGCAGACCCCGGAACCGGGCAGCAACTCCTCGAGGCGCGCCTGGCAGCTGGAGCCTGTGATTACCCATCCAGAGAGGAGAGAAAAGCAGGGAAGGGGGAGAAAGGGCAGTTAGCGGAGGGGGTAGGGCCGGGGGAGGCGGAGGGCAAAGCCCGGCGCAGAGCCTGATAGTCCTCTCGCAGACAAAGGACTTGGCGGGAGGAGCGAACCCCGAACGCGCTGGCTGAAAGGCTCGGGCCGCGCGCTCGGACCGCGCGGCCAAGTTTCTCAGCGCGACAGATGGGGCCCTGCGCCCGCCCGGCCCAGCCCTCCAGACGGTCCGCGCCCGCGGTGACCCCCACCCGCCCTCGGCCCCACGGAGGACCCCCGGGCGGGGGCTGGGGCGGGCCCCTCCCGGCCGCGCTCCCCACTCGGGCCCTCTCTGCGGACGCGGTCCACTGAGGCCCCGTGCTCTTCTTCCCTCCCCGGGTGTCTCCGGGGAGACTGGGCTGGGGGTGGGGGCTCTCTGGGACGCCTTCCAGCCCAGGAAGCCCAGGGGGCGAAAAGGCAGCCGAGGAGGCAGGTCTCCGCCACTCTTTGTTCTGGGCAAAGCTCTAGGCTCGGCCCTGGAAGGCGAAGTGGGGAGGGACCGCCAATGGGGCGAGGCCGGGGCTCTGGTCCTAGCGTTCCCTGGGATGCGGAGCGCCTAACGGGTCTGGGGGCTCCCTCTCTCCGCCCACAGGCGCTGCCGGGACCTGAAAAGGGCTGGGGCCCGGCCCGGCAGGGCAGCAAGCTGGGCCACACCTGTTCCAGAGACTCTTGGGCCTCCCCACCGCCTCTGGGCTGGCCTAAAATGACAAGGTGGTCAGTCACCCCGATGGCTAAGCAGGAGGCTAACAACAACAATAACAACAATAATAATAACTCGGTCCTCGTCAGCCTCACCAGCCAGGTCAGGCGTGCGGCGGGCCACTCGATTAAATCTCATAATAAGGAGTCACTTTAATGACTATTATGACGTTTCAGGCGATTTCAAGAATGGGTTTTGATTTGCTCTGGGCGGGGAGCATAAACAGAATAAACCATCTGAGATTAATAATGAAAATATGAATGGTCCACTCGGGCTTGCGCAGCCCGGCTCCCGTCGGGCGCCCTGGAGCTCAAGGCGCAGGTACCGCGCGCGCGCGCGGCTCTCCCCCGCAAAGGGCGGCCCACGGGGTCGCGGGACTCAGCGCAGCGCCAGGCATGCCCGCGGCCGCCCCTCGCCCACCACCCAGCCCACCCCGCCCGCCTGCTCTTGAAGCCAGAGGCCTCGCCCTCGGCCCTGACAGGAAAGAGAAGCACGTGCAGAAATGGGGTCCCCACCCCGACGCCCAGCGCGGAGCTGCAGTGCGTCCCTGAGGCGAGGCGGCGCGGGCTGCCGGTTGGGGGGTCAGTCTCCCCCGAGGCCTTGGGCGCCAGTCGCTATTAATCTCCCAGGGCATGGCGGCCCGGCCTGGCGAGCAGCAGGTTTCGGCAGAGCGGGGCCCTTCCTGGGGGCTCTTGGGGAGCTTCCCCGGCCGGGCAGAGATGGGAGAGGTCGGATATTAAACCAGCGGGAGACAGAATGACTTTTAGCCGAGGACGGAGCGAGCAAACACAGCCTCGCAGCCGGCCCCGCGCGGCCCGCAGGCGTATTTGCATATATAGTGTGTGATGTTTGCCGCATGCATCACATGCCAGGGCACACTTGTGCCAAGTGGTCCAGAAACCCCAGCGATTTGCCCTTTTCAACCAAGGGAAAACAGGAACGATGGGACCTTCTCGGAGATCAGACTGGTGGCGCCCACTTTTGCCCCCTAAAGAAAGCCCTTGGCAGTCCACTTCCTTTGACCTTCGCTGGGCTGGTGCTGACCCTCAGATTCTGACTCCATCCTGAGGATGGGGGCCCACTTATTCGACCCCACTGGGCAGCTGGAGGAGGGGCTGTCTAAACACCAAGGAATCCTGCTGGGTCTCTGGTCCTGTACCTTTGGGGGAGCATGTTCCACTGGCCTGGGGGGCTGCGACCGTCCATGCTCAGCTCCCAGGCCTGAGTCTAGTCTCTGCGCAGCTAAGGAGGCCTGGGGACACAGCCAAGCCGGAGGGTGGGGGCTGTGCAGCTGCAAGCCACAAGGACTCCCTTCCTAAAGGAGCTTTCCTCTGAGAACATTTAGGAAACCCCACCTGCTGCAGGGGTGACAGTCTGGTGGGGTCCAAGTGGGGCATCACCGGTACTGCAGTCTGGGTCCAGATCCGAGCTGGGCAGAGCTGTGGGGGCCCAGGTGGAACTCAGTGGTGGCCGGACTTCACCAGGGGGCACCGCCTGCCCCGCAGCCCGACTCTGGTCTCCACTGTCTGCGCTGTCGCTTTGTCGTGTCCGGCTCTCTGCAACCCTGGGACTGCAGCCCGCCAGGCGCCTCTGTCCATGGGATTCTCCAGGCAAGAGTACTGGAGTGGGGTGCCATTTCCTTCTCCACGGGATCTTCCCCACCCAGGGATGGAACCCGTGTCTCGTGTACCCTGCATTGGCAGGCAGATTCTTTACCACTGTGCCACCCGGGAAGCCCAGCTCCTAGTGAAAGCGGCTGGTATGCACGGAAGTGGCTCTCCATGAGTTATGAGAGAATTTAAAAACATGTAATAAACATAGGAGCAAAACCAGAATCTCAGCATTTGGAAGGTCTGAGAGTTCATTTAGTCCAATGTCCTACTGGAAGGGGGGAAAAAAGCAAAAGCAAAGCCTTATGCCACTGTAGGCCTAGTGTCTGCTTGCATACCTCTGAGGATGGGGCGCTCATTACCTTATAGAACCATACATTGCCCCTTAACAGCGCTATGATTTGCCAGTGGGATGAAAGACAAAAGCTAAAAATGATTGCTGCATGTTGCTATGTGATCTTTTTATTAAAAGGAAGGAGAGGCCAAGGGCAATAGAAGTTGGGCTAGTGCAGCTTTTTGTCTTTGGGAACCCCCAGATCTGCGCGGGGGCAGAGTGGTGGCTGAGGAAGACGTGGTCCCGCCCCATTAATGCTCCTGGGACCAGGCAGCAGGACCAGGCTCCGGCGCCTCTGCAGCAAGAGCCCAGAACGTGTCTCTGCAAAATCTGGGAGCAGCTCAGCTCCTGCCTGGAGGCCCAGCGTCCTTCCCCTTGGGAAGCCGGTGTGGAATGGAAATGCCTAAAAGGTCGGTCGCCTTGGGAACAGACGATCCTCTCTCATCTCTGAGCTCCTTTTACTGGGAGAAGAAAACTGTAGCCAAGAGTTTGGAAACAGCAGTTGGGTTCACAGGGCCACGTCGGCTGTCCTCTGAGGCCAGGTGAGTTGCAGGTCCCGAGGTCAAAATTCCCGTCCACTTCCGGTCCTTTCCCTGCATCCGCCTTGGGATGCCGTCAGTCCGTGCTCTGGGGAAAAGACAACAACCCAACATAAAGGAGAAGAGCCTTTGTCTCAGGTCAAGCGAGAGGTCCTCTCCCCTGGGGCTGAGCGCCTCTGTCCCAGGGCAGCCAGGGCCGGAGACCTGTTGCGTTCTGCAAGATTTTAAATATTTATTCAAAGAAAAAGCACCGAACTTTGGAACACTTCCTTCTGGTAAAGAAACGTGTACTTAAATTCCTTTGGTTGTTCTGTACTCATACAGGAGACATCCAAAGTGTCTTCGTTATTTAAAAAGAAAAAATTATGCCTCTGGCTACAAAGGTAGGCATGTGCACACCTGCCGTGGAGGGAAAGACCTGAGCACCTGAGCACCACGGCAGGTCAGCTGGGCTCAGAAACACACTTAAAAAAAAACCCTACTCATTCCATCTTGGACAACTGATATTTTACAATAAAGTGTTTTTTTTTTTTTATTTAATGTAACTTTCAAGAATTTCAACACACAAAAATGCAGGGGGAATGTTCACAATTTTGATAATCACAGTTGTAAATAGAAACATTCATTTCTTATAAGATTATAAATATTTGCTACTGGGACTGTAAAATGCACGTGTAATAAACTAAAAAATAAAAATAAAAAAATAAAAACCCCAAAACTTTGCTTCCTGCTAAAAAGGCATATCATTTCATTGAGTTTCCTAAGCAGCAGATGGTTATTCACAGAATTTTAAATTACAACTTTTGCTTTTATAGTTTTTTTTCCCTTTAAAAAAAAAAGGTTTACACTAGTATGTACAAAGTGAAACTATTATCGCAGGGAAATAAAGAGGTTTAAGGCAAAGAGAGAAGTTCACCCTCAGTCCTCAGGGCAGGGCCCGGGGCATCCCCCTAGGCTGTCCCGGCACAGACGGACATTTGGACACAATTCTTTTTCCATACAATAAACAGAAGACAGTGTGGAGCTACAGATAAAGATATAGATAATGTGTTCGTTTATATATATGTACTTGGTGGGGATATATTGAATATATTTCATTTACACTGTACCACACTTCAAAAAATAAAATGTATATTAAAAAAAAAAAAACAAGAAAAGACAAAAAGAGATAAGAAATGATTATTTACACATTTTCTTCTTTCCTCTAGATCCTGGAGAATTCTGAGTTCCTTTAAAAGTCAAGGTAGCCACATGTTCTAGAACTGTGGACTCTTACACGTCTGCTTGTGTGTATATGGGCACACACACAGATGTATGTACACATGCACACACGTATTTACCATGAAAGAATGCTCTCTATAGCAGAAGTGGCCACTTTAAAAAAAAAAAGTGAAGAAAAAGTAAAGAGGGGAACCACCAGCTCCTTCTCAGGCTTCCGCAGCCCCCGAGGCATACCCAGCAGACCTTGGCTGCGTTTCTGGGCCCGCCCCACCCCGCCCTGGGCATTGCCTGGGCAGCTGATGGAGCCGCAGGGGAGCTTCTGGGCCCAGGTCTGGAGGGACAGGGCGGTCCGAAGCCTATGGGCCTCCAGCCACTGGCGCCCTGAGCCTCGGAGCAGTGCCGGAGGTGGGAACTCCGGTGCTGGAGGCAGGCGGCTGGACAAGGGACAACGACGCAGATGCAGACAGAAGGATGCAGGGAGGCGCGGGCCAGGCCTCAGCGAGGAGGGAGGGAAGGCAGGAAGAGGGGAGGAGGGGGGCTGGCATGGGCCCGGCCCAGGCAGCCTGGGGAGCAGGGCACCGGAACGCGGCCCAGCGGCCCTTTCCCCGTGATGGCGGTGGCGGGCCTGGGCGTGCGGACCCTCCTGCCGGCCTCACCAAGCCCACACAAACAAAGTGGCAGAACTCAAGACCAAGTAGGAGCTATTTATTCGGTTCACAGTCGTGTGAAATGCAGCAATAAAAATCTTTGGACTTCAGCAAGTTGTTTTAATTTCTTCTTTTGAAAAAAAAAAAAAGTGTCCGATGTCCCATAATGGAACTTAGGGGATTAAAAAAGATGAAACCCTAAGTAGCCCCCTTTGCAAAAACAAACAAACAAACAAAAAACCAACATAAAATTAGCATAATCTCATAAACATAAAAAAACAAAAAAATATTTTATAGTCAGATATTTTGGATTTTACACCTCCTGTAAATTATATATACATAGAATATTGCAGAACCATAGCTAATATACGACATCTTCACTATTAATGCTGGTATAATGTTTATACACTGGCCCTTGATTTCTGATTTTAAATTATTGCATCATTTAGCCGGGGCGGGCCAGGACGTGGCACCTGCCCGCCCTACTCGCTGTCCGACTTGCCCTCCTTGGCGGTGGTGGAGTGGTTGTACAGGCCCTGCGCCATGAGGTGCACGGCCAGCGTGTTCTTGCTGCCCGTGGCCTTCTTGATCTTGGCGCGCTTGTTCTGGAACCAGATCTTGATCTGCGACTCGTTGAGGCTGAGCTCCTGCGCCAGGCTCTGGCGCCGCTGCTCCGTCAGGTACCTGTTGGTCTGGAACTCCGCCTTGAGCCGCTGCAGCTGCTCTGCCGTGAAGGCCGTGCGGGGTCGCTTGTCTTCTTTGTTGGGGTTCTTCTTCTTTGGTTTGCGAGACCTGGGACCTGGGGAGGCGCAGTAGACACAGAGAGCACGGGTTAGGAGGGCTCCGGGCGGCCTGCTCGCTGGAGGGGGTGGGGTCGCCGCTCGTCGCAGGAGGCTGCCCCAGCCAGTGGCGCCCGGAGGAAAGCAGGGCTGGGTTTGGGGTCGGCCGGGGCGGAGCTCTCATGGAGGGGGCGGGGAAGGGGGGCTGGGAAGTCTGCAGGAGCGGTGGGCTTGGGGGTAAAGGGCAGGCTTAACGGAAAAGTCAGGACAGCAAAAAACCCAAAACTCTGTGGCCAGGCCTTTTCAAGTCTTTCCTTAAGTTCTGTCCTCAAATGGGGACAGGATGGGGTGGCTGCCGAGAGAGAGATGAGGGGGACATACTGGAGGGGACGGTGGGGCAGTCAGAGCAGCAGGAAGAGCCCCGAGGGTGCAGGGGGTCTCCCACAGGTCCGGGGCCATGGGATCCAGCCTAAGTGGGTGCTGAGAACAGGAGGGGTCTGCCTCCCCCAGCCGGCCCTGTGGGCCCACGTCCATCCTTTCCTTTAAGGGGAAGGAGCAGGAGCTTCCCGCCCTTCACCCCACCAGGTCTCCCTCAGCCCCCCTGTCCAGGAGAGGGGACACGCTGCTGCCAGCCCAGGAGCTGCGGAGGCCACGGGACCCCGCTGACCTTGGGCAGAAGGTTCACACTTCTCACTGCCACATTCTTCCCGGTGGGCCGCCCCACAGGACATGAGGTTGGTGCGCGTCGGTGGCGCTGGGGATCCTAGGGCCCTGGCAACAGAAAGGGCCTGAGAAAGGCAATCAAGTGTTGCCTTTTTCTGAGTTTCTGAAGGTCAGATGGGGTGAGGGGGTCAGAGAGAGGAGGCCTTTGCAGGAGGGAGTGGTGGCTGCAGGTCAGGGGGTCTTAATCTGTGAAGTGTGTGAAGTCACGCTGGGGGCTGGCTCCCGCTTCTTCCGAGGAGCCCTGGCTGAGAGGCTGGAGAAGGCTAGAGCACCCAGGTCCCCGCCTCTCGCCCCACCGGACTGAAGGTGGGATGAAGCCCCGGGGGGCACTCTGACCAGGAGGGTGGATCATCACCCAGGCCTTCCCTAGATAGGGATCTGGGGCGGTCCGCAGACCCAGGAGGCCCGGGGAAGCCCCTCCTCAGCTCACCGAGCCTTGCGCCTTGCGCTGTCTCCAGGAGCCACGATGGGAAAAGGAGGGCAGAGCCCGGTGGAGAGGGGGCACCGGACTGTTCGGCTCAAGCCCCGGGCCTTCAAGATTGGAAGCACACTCAGGAACACATCCACCCGGGTGCACTGCGCTCTCCGCCCCCACTCGCTCACACGCCGAGGTGGCCGGCTCCTCGCCTGCTGCAGCCTGGCTTTTTCCCGGAGGGTGCGGATTCGGGGCGGCTGCCCGCGGCGTCCCGGGGGTGCCGCGCAAGACGGGCAGAGGGCGGCCCTGCGAGGCCTCTACAGGCCCGGCGGAGGCCCCACCGCGGCCTCGCGCGGCGCAGCCCGCCCGCTGTTTCCACCCGCAAACTCCCCCGGTCCCAGGGCGCTCGCACACGCCAATCAGCCCACAAAAGGCCGGGGCCACTTTATGGAAAGGAAATCTCCCTAAAATCAGAGATTTTAGTTCCTTTTCCTTCTTGATTTTCGTTCAAAACGCACTTAAAGAGTCTAGGAAAGACCAAACCTCCGCAACAAAACAAAACAAAACTCTGCGTCGCTGCTTTCGTAAACGCCCGGAAACACACATCTTATCTTACGGGGCTTTTTTTTTTTTAAGTCCAGGAAAACCAGCCACTGAGCCAGGCCCGACTGCCGGGCTTCCCCCGGCCTCTGGGGCCTGGCGCGGCCGCGACTCCCGCGCCGCACAAAGCCGGGCCTCGGCTCCTCGCCGGCCGCATTGTGAGCCTATATGTTAATTAAATATTAACAAAGGAGAGAGGCGAGAACAATGGAGCAAATTTCAGATCTAGCTGGAGAAATTGGGGTTTCATCAGAGATACACACAGACCGTTTCTGCGGGCTGGCGACCAGGGGGTGACTTAGTTGCGCTATGAACTGTGTAAAAGACCCCCGCAAAACAGTTGAGGGTGCAGGGGAACAGGGGGGTCCGGTCTGCGCGGCCGGCTCGGGGACAAACGGAGTCTGCGCTTAATGGCGGTTCGCAGCCGCAGACCCTCATTCACTGCGGCTCACGCTTCTATGGGGACGTGGACTCAGCTTTTAAAAATCCCGGGTCTATGAAAAAGACGCCCAGAAGCGCTGCACACCCTCACCAGCTCTCCCGCGCACTTCCTCTGAAATCTGCTCCTTTTCTACCCAGGAAAGCTCGGTAAAGGTGCAGTCTACCTGGGGACAGCAGGCCTTCCTCCTCTAAGCTGTGTGCGCACTTCTTGGCAAATAAAACGAGGCACAGGGCGAAGGGCTCCTCTGTCTGCCTTCCTTCCCTCTGCGGATCCCTCCACCGGCCCCTGCTCAACCTCAGCTGAGGACGACCAGTCGAGCCTCGCTTTCTTCCCCGGACACCTCTGGGAAACTGGGGCGGCAGAATGAGTCTAGGTATGGGGCGGGCAGGGCATGGGTCCGGATCTGGACCGAATTGGAAGAACAAGCGAGGGTGTGCGCTTCCGGGCCTGTTTTCTAGCCACCCCCGTCCCCACCAAATAAACTCTGGCCAGGGCAGGGATGCGCTAAGGGCTAGGAAAGGTCCCCCAAAGCCAGGGAGAACGGAAGTCCTGGTACTTCTCGCCGTCCTAGGAAATCTGTAGCCCCAGTGAATCAACCCTGCCCTCTCTCTGCCTGGCCGTGGCCCGGGTCAGCGTCGGCCGCACACAATGTCGCTCTGTGCGCGTCTTTGTGTTGGGGGCGAGGCATGCTCGTGTCTTCTTCCTCCCGGTAAGTTCCCGCCCCAGGCGCGCAACCCCGCGGGCCTCCCTACCGCAGGCCGGGGCGCGGGTCCCCAGGGCTCACCTGAAGAAGGTCTGTCCGAGTAGCGCGTGCAGTACACCCACGCCGGCCAGAGCATGGGCTGCGCGCCCAGGTTGGCGCTGGCCTGCGAGCTGTCCGAGTCTGAGCTCACCGACAGGTCGCCGCCGCCCAAGCCGCGGGCCTTGAGCGCCCCGTCCAGGGGACCCCCGGGGTCTCCGCCTTTCTTGGCGCCGCTGTGCAGTGAGAGCGCCTTGGAGCCGCCTTCGCCGTCACCCGGAGAGTCGCTACCGCCACCGCCGGGCAGCGGCCCGCCCGCCCCAGGCGCCCCGGGCGCGTTCTGCCGGGGCTCCCGGCCTGACCCCAGGAGCTGCTCCGCGCCGCCCGGGCCGCCGCCTCCCTCCACGCCGCCTTCGCCGCCTGCCCCGGCGCCTCTGCCTCCTCCAGCTCCGGGACAGCACGTCCCCGCGTCCTTTCTCCGGCCAAACTCGGGCCGCAGGATGTTGTCGATGAAGAAGTTGGTGATGCGGTGTGGGTGCTGGTGGTTGCCCGGCGCCTGCAGGACCGCAGGCAGCATCAGAGCCCGCCGGCGGCCAGTGTCCGCGTCACCCGGGCTGCCGGCGCCGCCGCTGGGGCTGGATTCCGGCGGCCGCTGCCCCTCCGCCGCCGCCGCTTCGCTGGGCTTGGGGTCATTCTCCTCCATGCTGCTCGCAACAAATCCCGAGTCGGTTCTCCGGGGAGACCAGTCAGCCTTCCGCTCCTCCGCTCAGCACGCGGAGACTCCCGAAGCCGGCCGGTGTCCCTTCCCCGCTGACTCTCCCGAGGGCGAGGGCGGCGGCCGCAGCCAGGGCTGAGGTCCTACAGGTCGCCAGCCGCGCTCAGAGCCGAAGCCACGTTCCGATCCACGAGTTGAGTTAGAAAATACGAAGAGTCGCCCCGCGCCCAGACGCCGGGAGATTCAAAACAGTCCGGTCCGAGTCTTCGCAGCGCACCCAGGAGCTAGACGGTCACAAGGGTCCGGCGCGGATCCGGGGTGCCTCGGGGCTCCGC
>NW_024070202.1:117018560-117049246 GCF_014754425.2 Oryx dammah | reverse complement strand
ATGGGTGAGCGGCGGGCCGGGCCGGGCCGGGCCGGACCGGGCTGGGCCGCCCGCGTTCCCTCGCCGTCCGCGCGCCCTCGCGCCTCGGCCTCCGCGCGGCCAGGAAATTTCCAGGCCACTCGGCGCAACCCGAGACACTCGGACTCTGGATTTTTGTTCTTATTTTTAACCGAGCCCCCTCGAGTGACGTCGCGGGCCGGTCTCCTGGACACGTGCCTCGGGCCAATGGTCGTAGCGCCGCGCGCTCACGTGACCGGCTCGGTGACAGCAGCCTCCCGCCGCCCCGCCCCCCCTTAAAGGGGCCGCGTCCCTGCGCTCCGGGTACGGAGCCTGGACGCGCGAGACCGCCGCCGCGTCCTCTGCGCGCGCGCGTTTTCCCCGCGGCTTCTCGGCGCTCTGAGAAACGCCCGCGACAGCCCCGCCGGGTCGCGCATACGCGGACGGGGACAAGCGCTGGAAGGGTGCTTTTTTTTTTTTTAATATTTCCATATTGTTTACCTTGGGGGGAAAAATCCCACAATTCCTTGCACAAAATGCATAAATAACATTAAATGAGCTGCCGAGATACAAAGAGACTTCTGGAAGTCCGCCTTGCTGGAGAGGGGAATTGTCACTTACATTTGACTTTGGTAACCTGGGCAGCTTCCCGTGTTTAATGCAGAGCCGACGCGCAGGCCCCTCTTCTTGCAGACACTCACTGTAAGTGTGCGCGCGTGTGTGCGCGCGTGTGCAGGGAGCCGCGTGCATGCGGTCGGATCCCACCCTGGCCACGGAGCCTCCTGAAGCGTGCATGCAGACCCGGAAGAGCTCAGCAACACGATGTGGAACTCCGTGTTGGGGAAAGAGAATAAAGGAGCACTGCGGATTATAACCGAATCTTCTTTCTGGAAGGAGAAGGGAAGGGGATGGTTCAGCCAAGCCTTCGAAACCACGCGGAACAAACTACTTCCCAGCGGCTGCCTCCTACCAAGTCCCCACTCTCATCTCCCACCCCTAGTTTTTACCCCACCAAAAGTCCGAGGGACTACAGGACAGTCACCTCTTTTTCTTGTCTTAAAATCTTTTAAATTAGTTTTTCTGGAGGGCCCATACGAAAAGGAAATTAGAAATCAAATGGTGGGGTGGGGCCCCAATTTGCTTCTCCTCTCCCCTCCCCTCCTTCCAAGATGCTCTCTAAGCTTCCTTTCCAGATGCTGTCAGAAAGTCCAAGTGGAACTCTGTTTCCTCTTTTCCGCCTCCTACTTGTGGCGCCTTCCTGTTCACGCCTCTGTCCTTGCCCCCAGCTGCAGACACCCCCACCAAACACCGTGTCTGCCCCCAGCTGCAGACAGGCGTGTGACCCAAGACACGCCTGTCCATCATTTAAAAGGCACTTTCATGGAAATTTTTGAAGTTCAAGAAACATCCAAAAGGGCAACTTGCAGGGTGCTGGAACATTGGCACGATAAAACTGCAGTGGAGGGGGTATGGGAAGGATGGGGAGAAAGGGAGAGCCCATGTGGCTTCAGGGTGCCTGCTTTTGGTGACCCTGGGCCTGGGCAGCCAGCAGGAGGCTCTCAGGCTAGGAGGATGGAGTAGGTCTGGCCCAGCAGCCCTCCTGGCAAATGTGACCGCCAGGCCACCTTGAGGCTTGAAGGCTTGACTTGATTAGCTTTTCTTTTGGTCCCCACAAGGGTCCCATCGTCTCTCCACCCTACATTGGTCCACCCGCTGCGGGCTCCAGGGTGAGGCCTGGGTTGAACTAGAAGCAACAGTTACAAGGTGCTTCTGGGGGAGTTTAACCCACGGAGGAGAGGCATGAAGTGGGTAGAAAGAGGTACTGGGCTGAGTCACCTGGCCATTAAATGCAGGTAGTGGCTGGGTGTGGGCAGGCTCTGGAGGCAGTTAGGGAGGTTCATTGATCCTTGGTGAGACTCTGTCAGGATAGGGAAACCCTTTCCACTGGGGTGACTCACATCTCTCTCCCTCCCCCACTCCAGTGGAGGTATCTTCACCAAATTACCTGGCTAGGCACACTCCTGCCAGCGGCCCTCCCTGGGTCTCAAAAAATGAAACCCATAGTCTGCCTGCTGCTGGGAAAATGAGGCTGGTGAGGTTATGGCAACACTCTATTTACACACGTTTAGGGCTGCAGGAGAGTTTTACTGCAACTCTGGGGACCCTTAATCACCAGGGAATGTCCAATTATTTGGGGTCTCCTGATCACAGAATGGGTAGGGGGAGGGCCCAGGACTGGCTGGTTCCTGCAAAGCCACCCCAGGTTAATTTCTCCACCTGTCCCCTGAAAAGCACTTAGGCTGGCTCCTCAGAAATACTCCCTAATGTCATGGGCACTTTTGCCTCTCAGTGCCGTGGCATTAACTGAGCGGTGGTCCAGATGCAAACTGCTGGTGGTGGCATGAACTCTGCCAAAGCAGCACCGCCATCTCCAGGCTAACCCCACTTATTGGAGGGGGGCGGGCGGGCAGCAACCTGCGGACACTGGTCTCCAGGCCGCAGGTGAGGCTGGTCTGAGGAAGCAGGACGATTCCTGAGTGATGGCCTGCTGCCCTCCTCCAGTGATTACAGGGGAGGCCTGCAGGAGAAGGAAAGAGGAGGGAAGGAAGTAGTCATTAGAGGGTATCCAGCTACACAAAGCCAACCCAAACCTCAACATAATTCCACAAAAGAGCTCCCTTGGAGCGTGGGCACCATCCAAAGGCACAGCGTGGAGGAAGGGAGAATCTGGGTGGAAGCTGCATAAAGTTAATTTGCTCAGGGCAGAGGGAATCCTAAATCTTACAAAAATCGCACAAGCCCTTTCTGAAAGCTCTAAGGCATGCTTGAAGCCCAACAGGCCCCGCCGGATGTGGGACAACACCCCCTTCCTCCCGCCTGCCTGTGTTTTCTGGGTTGAGGGGGCGCCCAGGCGGGGCAGAGAGGGAAGGCACATTTCCAAGTGTCCTCCCGAGGTGCGGGCCCTGGGCCCAGCCCGCAACGCCGCTCGGCTTCTCCACCCACACGGCGGCCGCCCCGCAGCGGGAAGCTTCTCCGCATGACCAGGCGACCCGGCGCTGGACATCTGCTTCTCCCCAACCTGGTGAGGCCGCGATCGGCCCAGGATCTCCGATCCTATCTCCTCCTGCCAGGCCCAGAAGACTATCGGCAACCGCCCCCCCCCCCCCCCGCCCCGCCCCCGCCGCTTCGGGAGAACCGGCCCCCTGCCCTCCCCAGGCTCTCGGCACAAAGGCGGACCTCGGAGCGCATCAAGGGGAGACGCAGCTCCAGACCCGGTATGTCCCCAGCTCCGACGCGAGTCCGACGAAATCTGCGGCCGCAGCAGATCCTGCGGACGCTGGCTGCAGATCGGAGCCTCCCAGTTTTTTCTTAAAACGACGCCAGAGGAGGCTGACTTTTCCGGCCTCTGTCCTGTCCCCTCACTCCCCACACTGCTCTGGGTGGGCTTGGGGACACTGAAAAAATAAATAACCAATGTAATATGAGCGGCGTTGGTTCTCGGGGTCCCTGTCGCGCGGTTGGTAGAGGTGCCCAACAATTCCGGAGAGCGAAATCTCACCCCCTCGCAGAATCAGGCTGGCAAGCCGCGTGCCTGTGGCCGAGAGCCAGCTCCGCGCGGCCGGTCCCGGCCCCTGGCTGGGAATTAGGGCCGATCCGGGAGAAAGGGCTCGACCTGGCGGAGAGGCCCCTCGGCTCCTGCAGCTGCGGCCGAGACCCCGGCCTGCAGACAAAGGCCTAAATGATGGGGCAGGCGGAGGGGGGGAGGTGGTCGGGCGCGGCCAGGGGAGGGGGGCGCAGAGGAAGCGCGAGTGTCTTACCTCCAGCCACGCGCAGGCCTGCAGATGCACCGGGAGACCTTGGGGGCCTGGGTAGGGAGCCGAGGAGCCCTGGAAAGGGTTAAGCGTAGCAGCCCGATGGCCTGGAAGGGGCCTGCAGAGTCTTGAGGGATGGGACACACCAGCTCCTGCATTCTGGCCTCTCCCTGCCTGTGGCGGCAAGCTCCAGAGAGAGCCTGGTGGGTGGGTGGGTGCCCACGGAGGCTTGGCTCAGGAAGGGGGTGGGCAGCCAGCCACACTGCTTGTCTGGACCCTGCTGCCAGAGCTGGAGAAGAAGCGGCTTGGGCTTGGCTAAAGGGCCCTGGGACCTGGGGGCGAGAAGTGGGTGCCGTCTTGTCCAGGCCACAGGGAGAGGGCCTACTTCGGATGTTTAGCCTAAGTGCCAGCCTGCGAGAGCTGGGGAGATGGGTGGAGGGCTGCGGTGATGGGCAGAGGACTGGGGCAGTGCGTGGAAGGCTGGAGAGATGGGCAGAGGGCTGGGGAGACAGGAGGAAGGCTGAGGTGATGCCTGGAGCCTGGGGAGATGGGCAGAGGGCTGGGGAGATAGGCAGAGGGCTGGGGAAACAGGGAAGGGCTGGGGTGATGCCTGGAGGGCTGGGGAGATGGGCAGAGGGCTGGGGTGATGCCTGGAGGGCTGGGGAGATAGGGGGAGGGTGGGCAGTTTTGAGCTGGAGACTAAGGTGCAGAAATCACCCCTAACCTGACTTCTCAGGGAAAAAAAGACTTCTAAAGGGAAATCGTAAGATCGCCCCACTTGTGCTAGGAAACCCACACCCCAACTCATTCCTCTGCCTTGGCACACCCTCCATTGGCTTTCTCTAGCGCCAGGCAACTCTCTTCTCAAACAACCTGCACTAGGATTGCTTGGGAATCACCGTGCACCCTGGGGGCCCCTTTTACAGATGCCTCTGGAAGCTGGGCGCACTTGCACTCACTCCCCTCACCAAGCTGACGGAGTAGTCTGTGCAGGGTCATGGCTGGGAGTCACACAGACTGCTCCCTTGACCTCAGGCCTCCATGGTAAAGAAAATGTCCCCTTGGAATTGCGGCAACCCAGAAGAAAGTGACACAGACCAAATAATCCAGAGGCGAATAAGTGGGCTTGGTTGGGATTCAAAGAGCTGGCTAAGCATATGAAAGCGAGAAGAAAAGATATATAAACGGATAATGAGTCGTGAAGATAATCAGCCACCCTCTCTCCAACCTTACAATTATGTAAAAATAGTGGAAGAAATTATAGTATCTACCCACTGTCTTCCTTTTGATCCTTGCAAGGAAAACAAGACCTTCAGAAGGAACTCCAGGAATAGCTGCCTCCTTCACGGAGCGAGAGAGGTTTCTTTTCTTCTTGTTCTTGCACTAAAAGCCACAGAAAGTCACAGAGAGTGTAAACTCACAAATGCTGACTTCA
This sequence comes from Oryx dammah, assembly GCF_014754425.2. Lineage (NCBI taxonomy): Eukaryota > Metazoa > Chordata > Mammalia > Artiodactyla > Bovidae > Oryx > Oryx dammah. The sequence goes on along the minus strand of NW_024070202.1, from coordinate 117,044,002 downwards.
CAGTATTTTTGGAAGCAGGATTTGAGTGGCTAGAGAGTCCCAGAAATTTAGACAAATTTAGGTTTAACTTAAATGACCTGGATCCAGTCCAGCCAAGCTGCCCACAGCTAGGGAGACAAATAACTCATTAGTCCAGGTTTTATATCAGCAAGAAAATATCTAAACCATCATCTCCAAATGTCAGCAATTGAATAGAGCTTCAGGGGGAACACTCCACGTGGAGAGTTATATACATATTGAGGAGACAGGTCTTTTTAAACCTATGTTCAAGCTAGTCATGAAATTAATTTTTCCTTTATCAAATAGAAATATTAACATTTATAGCTTGATGTAAAAGACTGAAACTAATGTGTGAAAGAACTGAAAATATTCCGTACATTGGATTCAATTACTGATCAATTCCACTGAGCTGAGCAAAGCCTGTCGTTTCTCCTCACGGGGCCTGGGTCTTGCAAGGCTTTGCATTTGGGGGCCTCAGTCAGGAAGTGAAGGCTTTCACTTCAGCAGAAAGTGCTAGAGCATGGAGGGTGTGTCCCCCATACATTCCAGGACAGGAGAACACTCTTGGGGGGTTGGTGGCCTTTGAGGAGCACCAGGGCGCGGCCACCACCTGGTGGGTGCTCGCTGGCTCCCACCCAGCAGCTCGAACAGTTCCGGTCAGGACCCAGGGCCAGGGGACTGCCCTCAGCGGTACCCTCAGCCTTTGTTTCTGCTTCTGTGCCTCATTCCAGCCCACCTCGCCCACTCAAGCCAAAGCCTACCAAAGCGATATTTCAAAATCAAGACACAGTAAGGAAGTGCTTTCTTCTCCCTCCCAAAACTCTTCTCTCCTCAATCCCTCTTTAAAAATCTCCTAGTTTTCTGCAGGCAGCTCTTCATTGCATTTTCTGTTACGGAGTTGTCAAGGTTTTGTGTGTCTCCTATCAGTTAATCCTCTAAGACACAGCAGCCTCTGTGAAGGCGGCAAAAGTTCAGGAACTCAGTCCCAGCTGGAGCATAAACACAGGCTGGTCGGAGAGGCGGCTGTGCAGGCGAATTTCCCATGTGTGTAGCTAATGCCCCTACATTCCTGGGGATTTTCACCTCCCCAGCTACTGGGAGCCAGAGAAGCGAGCTGTCCTAATTAACTACTGGGCTCAGCTCTCCTTTCGCAGGGCCAGGGCTAACTGTGGCGGCCAGGGGCAGCCTCTGGATTTCAGATGTTGGGGCCCCGGGGGCGAGGATCTGAGGAGCCGTCGGGAACTGAAGGTTTGGTGCCAAGGCGGGTAAAGCACGGGCTCCCCGGAACAAGCGACACCTTCAGGGCGACGCTTTTCTTTTTTGTGTGTGTGTGCAGATGCAAGTTCAGCTGCAGCTCGTGCAAAGCAGCCAGGCAAAGCTCAGCCTTGAAGGTAGAATGTGAAAGCAAGACTCGACCGCCAGGAAGCCTCGATTCGGGGGCATTCTCCGAAGTCGGAGGCCAGAATGGATTTCGGATGGAGAAGCAATCCAGAGGCGAGCAGCTGCCAGGCTCCGTGACACTAGGCCGAAGGCCGGCCCCAGCCTTTCCGCTACGGCGGAAATCTCCTATCCTGGGGCAAACCAACTCCTAGAAAGCACGAAGTCGAGCCAAGAGAAAGCCGCACGCTAGTCACAGCCCGGGCGCGGGCAGAGCCCCCGCCCCGGGAACCCAGGCACCGCTCGCATCCGGGTCACCTTGCTGGGCCCCCGGGTGACGGGGCAGGAGCGCCCCAGCACCCGTTGCGGTCCTCGCTGCTCCCCAGAGCGGGCCGGGGGGGGGGCTCTGCGCTCCCCGGCCCCACCCGGTATCGCCTAGACGGGTCTCGGCCAGCACCCAGCTTCTTCGCCCAGGGGGCCGTGGTTCCCCTCGCAAGCATGCCGACTTTTCCCTTCGGGGGCGGTAGTCGGCTGTGCGGATCGGGGCCGCGGGTTGTGGCCTTGGCTCGCTCGGATGTGACCCGGTCTCCGGTCTCCGGCTTCCAGAACTGGCAGCCTCTGCTGGGGGTGCGGTTCCACTCGTCTCCAAGTCGTTTCCCTGTCTCACTGCGCCTTCGGGTTGGGTGAGGGGATTCCTCGCTGGAGTTTGGAGTGCAAGAGCCCCCGGGGGCCCCCCCGAAGGCGGCTTCCTCAGAGGGTCTCCCTCCCCCTGTACATCTAAGTAAGCTGCGAACCCGCTTAGTTTTAGGAGTGATTCTTAGAGACCGGCCGGGTGCCCCGCTGCGCCCTGAGAGGGAGGGAGGGGGCGCTGTGGCTCCGGCGCCAGGCCTGCCCGGGGACCTGGGAGGCTCTGCACGCGCGCTCTCGGGCTCTGAGCGGGCCCCTGGGGATGGATGCCCCCGAGCCAGCCTCCAGCCTTCTGGCCAGGAGGGGACCCCGGCCCAGTCGAGAGTCTGGGCTCCACCACCTAGCATCGAGGTCCCAGGAGTCCGAGCCCGGGCCCGCGAGGAAGAATTCTAGGCCGCGAACTTTCCACCGAGGTGACAGCCTGTACCTCCAGACCCTCAATTTCGAGGCTTGCGAGACCCAGCGCCCGCGAGGAGGCGAAGGGCGCGCGGCTGAGGCGCGGCCCCCTCCGCGGCGCCCAGCTCTCCCGGAGCTCCAGGCCCTGGTTTGGGGCACCCCGAGGGCCGGCCCGGCGCGGATTTGTGAATGAACCGCAGCGCGCTTCGCAGCTCACAGATCAGAGGGCTGTGGTCGCCCCACCGACGTGGTCCAGTGAGCCGCTGCAATAGTGCTCAGCGACAAAGCCGGCACGGCCGGGACTCGGCGGTCCCGCGCTGCGCTCGGCGGGGACGCGGGAGGGGCGAGCCAGACAGCGACTTCAAAGCCGCTAGTCCCGACTCAGTGAAAGGGTGGCGCCCCAGGGTGGCAGGGTCTGAAACTGCGTTTCCCCCAGCCCACCCACCCCCGAGACGCCCACAGGCAGCCCTGACCCGGGTGACCGAGCTTCCGGCCGTCTCCAGCCCTCCCCGCGCGGGCCCTTCGCGTTCCCCGGCACCCCTGGGCGTCATCTCGTCCCCGAACGGCCTCGCAGGTCTGGCCACACCCGCTTCCCTAAGCAGCTGTGTGGTTCGAAAGGTTTCCTCACCGCCTTCTCCCACCCAAAGTCTTTGGATGCCTCCCTCCGGTTTCCGCTGTTGGGAGGCTGAGGGGGACCCGCGCGGGCGAAGGTGCCCTGCGGAGGAACCGGGCCTCTCCGCTCGCTGGTGGAGGCACTAGGAGAGGCCCCCGGAGAGGAAGCGGAGGGTAAAGCCGCCCGTCCCCCACCCCGCGCCCTTTCCCAGCTGGCGGCCCGCGGTGCTCCAGGTGCGCGCGCCTAAAAGACGCGCATCTCCGCGTGCGCTGCCGGCCTCGAGGGTCTCAAATGTGCGCACGCTGCTCTTTTTTTTCTGGAGAGCAGTGGAGAAGGGGGAGGGGAGGCTGAGTCACGGGGTGGGGGTGGCAGGGAAGTTTGCTTAAAGGGAGGGAGAGGTCAGAGGTTAGGAGGGATTAAGCCTGGTGGTCCCGCGCACCCTCGGCGCCCAAAGAGGGGTGGCGGAAGCAGGGGATCCAGACGTCTAAGAAAACGGGATCCGGGAGGAGGGCGTGGTCGCAATGACGACCGGAAGGTCCGAAAAGGAAACGCGCAGAGGAGCCGGGATGTCGGGGTGCACAGCGGAGCAGGAAGAGAACCAGGAGGCAAGAGGGGGAGGGCTCACTCTCACGACTGCGCCCCCCCCCCCACCGCCGTGACAAGGCCCTCTGGGGAGTCTCTCTGCACCATGTCGGCCCTCTTGGCTTCCACCCCGGGAATGCACGCTCCTCTATCAGACCTGCCCCCGCCTGGCCCCTCTCGGTTATCTGCCCGGGAGGATCTCCAGAAGGCCCCACTTTGCTTCCACCCGCCTCCCCAGATTCCCCAGAATAAATTCACCCAGGGTGAACTGCCCCCAGCCACCAGAGGACCTTGACGTTTGGGAACTTCCCAAAGCTACCAGAGCCAAGTGTGAAGGGATATTTCCTTCCTCTCTTAAGGTAGCATCACTCCTCTCCAGTTCTGAGCAAGAGACCCCGGCACCTGACTGCCCCCTGGCCACCTCCACCCCAGGTCTAATGGGCATTTCTGACTCAACCGTCCCCCCGGTCCTCAGTCTGCTCCTTCCCAGTTTCCGCATTCCCACCATTGCTCTGGCCAGGACCATGGAGGACGGTCCCGGTCCGGGCTCCTGGTCCCTCACAGGCCACACCTTGGTCTTCAGCTGGGCTGCGGGCTCTGCCTCCCGCGTCCGCCACACGGTTACCCGCCTCCACCTCTCTCTCTCCCCTGGTGGCCGTTTCTGCCCCTCCTGGAGGGCTGGTTGGTCTTCCAACTTCCCTTGGCCCCTCAGTCTCTTCTCTCTTCACACTTCATCCACACCAGTGGTTGCCAAGAATGCTGAGAATTAGACTCGATCCTGAAACACACCTCGGGGCCCTGTGTGACCTGCCCTGGCCACCTCGGTCGCCTGAGGTGATAAGGCTGGCCTCGCTCCGCAAGCTCAGGCACCTTGACTCTGCCTGCCGCCAAGCCCTTCCTGCCTCAGGGGGCCCTTGCCCACCCCCCTCCCCGTCCTTGCTCTCCCTTCTGTGGAATTCCTTCCCAGACCCTTAGGTACAGATGTCTTTAGCATGAAACCACGTCTCTACAGTAGCTCCTACCCCAGGTGTATTTTCCACAGCACGCATGGCTACTTCTGGTCCTGAGACCTTAGGAGCTGTATGTATTTGGGATATGCCTGTTGGTGACTGATTCACGTATAATGACAATAAAACCCACTTTATGTATACTTAAATCATATATTTTAATGATTGCTTACTCTATTTCCTCAGTGACTCCCCTATAGCTCAGACGGTAAAGAATCTGTATGCAATGCAGGAGACAGGGTTTGATCCCTGGGTCGGGAAGATCCTCTGGAGGAGGGCATGGCAGCCCACTTCAGTACTCTTGCCTGGAGAATCCCATGGACAGAGGAGCCTGGTGGGCTACAGTCCATGGAGTCGCAAAGAGTCAGACACAACTGAGTGATAGTTCCTCAAACAGAGCAAAATTAATCAGAAGAGTCGTGGTTCACATTTTTACATTCTTCTTTAACCTCTGGCTTAAAGGTTAAAGGTGGCTGGCCCCCCATTTCTGCCGTGCAGTCCATTATTTTGGTTCAAATGTATGAAGAAGATGCTTCTCAGAGACATGTAGCTGGGAATGGAGAAATGTTTTATTACCCTTGTCATATGACAGTGGATTTTCTTCCTAAATATTAGACAAAATTCAACAGGTAGACGTTTCTGGAAGGTTAGTTGCAATATAGAATCTGAAACCATATCAACCATTGCTTCATACTCTTACGTTAAAATCCATGGAGCTATCTTATGCGTTGAACAGATCTTTTACCCACATCATTCATTGGCCATTTGGAAAATAGTCCTTCTTGGGGTTATGGTGTTCTCCCAAGGGTTGACAGATTTTCTTAAACAATATCACAAAATCACATTTGTTAATATCACCTCCGAGTTCATGAGAAAGGTCTTTAAATACTGGGAAGTTGTCTGGCTTACAGTATCGGACACATGTTTTCCTTTTCACTTGAAAACTCAAATTTTATCCCCAGCCACAACTACTTTTTTCCTTGTAGTTGTGATAGGCTCACTTCATTTACTTTCGAGAAAACGTCTGAACAGCTATGGCGTGTCTGTCAGGTATATTTGGCGTAGGACGGAATCCCACAGCAGAGGGCTGTTTGGTGATAGCTCACCACAGGGGCTCCCCTCAGCTCCCACCCTTTAGGGTGCAGCACTGTGAACACGAGCCCCCGGTTCCTTCCCCCGGAACGTTCAACGGATAGGTACTCAGGGGCTGAGCTTTAACAAAGCTCATACCGTCTGTGCTTCTTCAGGGACATTATTCAGTGAAACCGGCCTCTTTTAAGCACAGCTCTGCGTGCGTGGCTGCTGGGGCCGTGGCCTGCATCGGGGGCGAGGGGACTCAGCCTCGTGCGCGCCCGTGCTTGTGCACCTTGGTCCAGTGTCTGGGGGGTGACGAAGATAACCGATAGCTCAGCACAACTGTAACGTGGCTCTGTGTGGACCCTCTGCCCGTGTCTTGGGGGTCTGCAGACCACACTCTGAGAACTGCTGTGTGCCCAGGGGGGGGTTTGTGAATGAGTGCTTTCGACTGGGGCTTCCAGAGGTGGATATACAGTCCTGATCCAGAGCTCCTTTGACTTTGGAAGCTGACAGGGCGCGCACAGCGTGTGTGACCTAGCCCCCTGGGTGCTGACGACCCCCATACTTGGACACACGACTGTCTCCACAGTGAGAGCATCACGGGAGTCACAGCCATGGGAGAGCAGCCTTGAGAAACCACACGTCCGTTCAGATCGCATTTTGCCACCAAATAAGTTGCACAATCAACTTTTGGTTCTGGTTTTGGAGTTGGCAACCTCTGTCACTCTCTCCACTCATCACGGGGCAGCCGGCGCACAGAGGCTGGCCTGAGGTCCAGCCTGGGTTCCCTGGGGGACGGAGGAGTGGTTCTCGGATGGAGGCGCGGCCCCTACGCAGGGCTCAGATCACGGGCATCCAGGCCGGGGGCACTGAAGCCCCCTCTTTGCCTGGCCCTGGGCCTCTCCTGCCGGCTCAGGCTGCGTGTGCCCCGCACGTGCTGCCCTGCAGCTGCTCAGGGCACTCTGAACACTCCAGACGCTTTTCAGCCTGCCAACTTGTCTTCTTGCAGCCTCACCCGTGAGAATCCAAGTTCCTCTAGGTCCTTGGCGGTGGATGGGGAGGTCAAGGTGATGATGGGGACGGTGAGGGGTGGCAGCCAGTTAGGGGGCTGGGGCTATCCCCACCCTCTCCTCTGGGTCTCTTCGCCCTGTGCTCCAGCCCCCCGGGACCTGTGACTCCTCAGCCACGCTTATAGTCACTCACCTTTAGAGACCCCCCTTGGTGTCTGCATTGGGCCCACAGAGCCCGGTGTGGTGGCAGGAATGTGGACCATCTCAGGGAGACATCCCCAAGGACAGAGACCATGACAGCTTGTCCCTGGTACATGGCAGCGGGGACAGGTCACGACTGTGGAGCGATTGCTGGGTCCTTAGGACTGTTCTAGAACCTTCCTGTGGAACGATCTGTTGAAATGCCCAGTACCTGGGCTTCTGTACCCATCAGCGCTCTTCAAAGAGAATGCACTAAGACACTGATTTGCAGACCGAGGCTGCCATGTCCAGAATCCTGGGGGCCGCTGTAGGCTGGACGCTCGGGCGGGAGCAGAGGCCGTGGTCTCCAGCAAGGTTCCTCTCCTCCGGGAGACCTCCACCTTTGCTCTTGAGGCCTTGAGCTGGCCAGGTGAGGCCCACCTGCGTTATGGATGGTCATCTTCACTTAACGTCGCCTGATTGTAGGTGGTGATCACCTCTACAACATGCCCCACCGTGCCCCCCCCGGGGGGGGGCTGGTGTTTCCAGACCATGTCCCGGAGCCTCACGAAGTGACCCCAAAAACTCAGCATTCAGGCTCAGGGTGGTGTGATCAGATCTGCAGGAAGGGAATTGAAACACAGGCTCCCGGACCGCAGCCTAGGCCAGACTTTCTGGGCAACAGACCTTGAAACCTTTAAAAAAAAAAAAGTTATTTATTTACTTTGGTCATGCTGGGTTTCCATTGCTGCGAGGGCTTTTTCTCTAGTTGTGGCGAGCAGAGACGACTCTCTAGCTGCCGTGTGCAGGCTTCTTGCCGCGGCTTCTCTCACTGGGGCGCTCCCAGGCTCTAGGGCCAGAGAAGGCAATGGCACCCCACTCCAGTACTCTTGCCTGGCAAATCCCATGGACGGAGGAGCCTGGTCGGCTGCAGTCCATGGGGTCGCTAGGAGTCGAACTCGACTGAGCAACTTCACTTTCACTTTTCACTTTCCTGCATTTGAGAAGGAAATGGCAACCCACTCCAGTGTTCTTGCCTGGAGAATCCCAGGGACTGGGGAGCCTGGTGGGCTGCTGTCTCTGGGGTCGCACAGAGTCGGACACGACTGAAGCAACTGAGCAGCAGCAGTAGGCTCGAAGGCATGCAGGCTTCATAGCTGGGGCTCCCAGGCTCTAGAGCACCAGCTCAGTAGTTCTGGAGCGTGGGCTCAGCTGCTCCACGGCGTGTGGCATCTTCCTGGAACAGCAACTCGTGGTCCCCTGCAGGCGGATTCTTTAGCTCTGAGACACCAGGAAAGGCCGGAAACCACTTCAGCTAAGGCCCCTGATGACAGAGGGCCAGCGGGGTCTGGCTCCTCTGGCAGGGGTGAAGCTCCAGAAGGGCGGGCTGGGTGGTCTCTCTCTCGCAGTGTGGCACATCGTCAGCCACGGGCCCTCTGGTGCGTGACACGGACTGTGGCCCGTGGTGGGCGGAGGATGAAGGTGAACGAGAACCAGCCAGCAAGTCCTCCCAAGCGACCCCGTGGGTGTGTGAAGAAGAAAGCAGAAGCATGCCCTGGGCGGCCCGCGGGGTCCCAGACAGGGCGACCCAGCCTACCCACTGGGGTGCCGGCCCCACCCGCCCGAGACGAAACGGGGTATCGGCGTTCACGCTGGGGGTGCACAGCCTGCCCCTCCAGTGCCCCGGCCCCGCCCTCGGGGCTCCAAGTCCCGTGGGCACCTCCCTGCCCCTCTCATCCTGGACTAAGACCGTCTCCGCTTGGTCAATGCCTACCCACTCCCCTTGCCACACCGGCCTCGTGATTTCACAGGGAAAGAGTTAACAGCTCCACACAAAGGACTGACTCATAGACACGAGGGTCCTAGGAAGAGGGGACAGCCGGGGCTTGTGAACCTGGGACCTTGGAAGGGTCCCTCAGCTCTGTCCCCATCAGCCCGATACCTGCCGCTCGGCCCTAAGTGGGCAGGGGGCTGACCGCCTAGGAGGCCGGGTCAGTGAACTGGCCTAAGTCCATCCTGGCTGCTGTAATCAAACACCAAACAGAGCGGCTGAAGCACCGTTTGTCCTTCAGTCTGGAGGCTGGGAGCGTGAGATCCAGGGCCCGGCAGATTTCGGGTCTGGTGGGAACCTGCTTTCGGGCTCACAGACGGCCGCCTCTGGCCATGTCCTTCTGGCCATGTCTGGGGACGGCAGGGAGTTTCTGGGGGTCTCTTATGAGGGCGCTGATCCTGGCATGAGGGCCCCACCTCCTGACACCAGCACCCTGGCGGTTAGATTCCAGGTGAATCTGGAGGTTGGCGGGACAAACATTCATTCTGTGACTGTAACACGTTCTCAGCTCCCAGGGATTCGGGGTGGACATCTTAGGGGGCCGTGCTGTCTAACACAGCCAGTCTGAGGGGTCCAGCAGGGGTGTTCTGAGAACCACACATCCTACCATGCGTCAGAGTGACAGGTTAGTATCTCGGAGCCACCCCAACGTCCCTGGATATTAGACTGGATTCTCTCTGGACTTGAGGGGTGGTTCCTGCAATGCAAGATTGCGTGGGAGGTTCTCCACTGAGCAGAGCCTTGGTCTCATCGCGTCCTCCTGAGTCAGAAGCAGCTCTCTGCAGTCCAGGCTGTGACTCTGGAAGCTGCATTTTCAACCGGCCGTGGCTCCTCCCACACTCACTAAGATTTGACTCTCTCGATCCAGACCAAATGAGGCGTGGACCTGTCAACCAGGGAGCAGTGATGCCCAGACCTCCCCTCCCCTCTGCGTTCACCTCAGGGGCATCAGTGGGCACCCTGTTTCCCTGGCCTCACACCCCGTGTGTGTTTGCCTGCCTGACTGGACCGTGGGTTTCAGGAGAGCAGGGTCCGTCCGCACTGCCGGCTGCCACAGAGCCTGCAGGTACGCAGTGAAAGAGCCCAAGCTCCTCGGTGCCCTCTGCAATGTTGATCAGCCAGGGGGCATCCTCAATGCCCACGGTCCACTCATCCAAAGGATTTAGAAAACGAAAACTGACCGTGGTGCGCATTCAGAACCTCCTGAAGCTCGGAGTGCGAAGTAGAAGTCTTTTTTCTCAATCTGCACTTCCTAGTCGTATATACTCCACATTCAAGCTCTTGGACTCTGTGCTTCCCGGGGACTAGGGCCTGGCTGGGCGCTGGAAGGGCCGCCGCTCAGACCACCAGTCAGCGACGGAGCACCCTGGGCAAATCCCCACGCCCCTGTGTGCTCCTGAGACAAGGTTTGGGGAGAGTCCCTCTGCCGCCGTGGTTCTGCCTGAGACAGCTCCCCGTACACAGGTGGCTGGGCGGAAGGGATAGTTTCTAGGCTAATTGCGCATTGCCCCCAATTCCACTCTCTCCAAGAAAAAGGCTCTTGATTATTCACGTATGAGAATGTGGCTTTAAATAGCACCTCAATTTGCTTCCTCACCCATCCAGGGGTCTCTGTGGAGAGCGGGTGCCCAGGGGAATGGGTCTGCCTCCTAGAAGACCTGGAGCAGGGGAGGGGTTTGCCGGCTCCCCCACCAGGGAGGAGACCTGCGCCCATTTCATTTCAATGGGGTAGAGCTTCTCTCGCTATGACAATTAAAAAGATGGAGAACCATTTGCATTTTTCTTGGGTGTTAATGACCTTCCAAACCAGCATTCAATTGTCTAGTTTAAAGCAGCACGGCTCACGTTGCATGAATAATTCAACTGCCGCTGCGTTCTCCCACGCACAGAGCAAAAACCTCATTTTTGACCTAGTTCCTAAAGTTGAATCCATTCACGTAATCTTTTACACACACTTGGTTTTCTTTCTTTCTTTCTTTCTTTTTTTTAAAGTATATGTTATTTTACTCACATCCTAAGTAAACTTAGTGCCAAGTTTTGGGGGCTTACACCAGCGATGTGGAGACCTAATTTGTTTTATATAACCCGAAGCCTTGAATGTAATTAATTTTCAGTCTTAGGCACAGAGGCACCCTCCACCTCGCTGAGATCTGGCTCAAGCAGGCACTGTAGGGATGGAGACAGAGGGAGACATGGGAAAACCTGGCTTTCAGGGAGGCCTCAAGGTGGTCAAAGGTACTCAGGCCGAGGGCTGGGGTCCAGACCGGGGGTCAGGTAGACTGAGACCAGGGTGAGGCCACAGCTCGCACCGGGGGCACTGCCTCCCTCCCTGGGAGCCTTCCATCATAGAGGGTCCTCTCACTGAGCACATGGCCTGCCAGAGTGCTTCCCCCCAAAGTGGAACTCCACTGCAGAATTGTGAAAACCTAGAGTCCTGACCTCACCCGGAAGCTAGGAAAGCTGCATTTCTGGGCTGGGCCTTGGGTTTCAAAGCTGCTCCCTGAATGTTCTTTGTAGCATCCTGAGACTGCTGCAACAAGGGCCACAGCTTGCTGCTGTTGCTCCGTAGCTCAGTCGTGTCCAGTTCTCTGTGACCCTGTGGATTGCAGCACACCAGGCTCCCCTGTCCTCTACTATCTCCCAGAGTTTGCTCAAACTCAGGTCCATTGAGTCAGTGATGCCATCCAACCATCTCATCCTCTGTCGCCCCCTTCTCTTCCGGAAACCTTCAATCTTTCCCAGCACTGGGGTCTTTTCCAGTGAGTCAGCTCTTCACATCAGGTGGCCAAAGTATTGGAGCTTTAGCTTCAGCATCAGTCCTTCCAGTGCGTATTCAGGGTTGATTTCCTTTAGGATGGACTGGTTTGATCATCAGACTCTGTAGCTTAGAACAACAGAAACGCACTGTCTCACAGCTCTGAGGGCCGCAGTTCTGAGACCCACCGTGACGGGACGGTCATAATGGCTTTCCAATGACGCTCATTGAGCTTTTAGTTGTGCTAGACAGCAGCACCATCTTACATAAGACGTTTAAGCCTTAGGGCCCCTCTGCTGGTGTTCTGGATTTACAGACAAGGAGATGTAAATGACTCAACTACTGTTACACAACCAGGGTCGTGCTTAGTCGCTCAGTCGTGTCTGACTCTGTGCGACTCCTTAGACTGTAGCCCGCCAGGCTCCTCCATCCATGGGATTCTCCAGGCAAGAATACTGGAGTGGGCTGCCATGCCCTCCTCCAGGGGATCTTCCCAACCCAGGGATCAAACCCCGGTCTCCCGCATTGACTGTGGATTCTTACCACCCGGGCCACCAGAGAACCAGGGAGTAGAAGTCAACGCAGGTCCTCTTCACTCCAGAGCTCTGGGTTCCCATCCGTCTGTCTATCTCAAAACCCCCTGAAGCCTGAACGTAGCACAGATTCCCCTGCAGCAAGGGAAGAGCACCTGCCTCAGTCTTCATCCTCCACTTTCCAATCTGACGCCACCTTGTGTCCTGAAGTGGCCTGAGATGCTAGGGACGCGTGGTGGGTGGTGGATCAGGGGAGGTCTGGCTGAGAAATGTTAGGACAAACCCCCACAGGCCAGGAGGCTTCCACACAACACAAGTTTCTCTCTCACGATTCTGGAGTCTGGAGGCGTGAGAGCGGGGTGCCACACGGCGGGGTCTGGGGAGGACCCTCTTCCGGGCCTCTCACCTGGCGGGAGGGGCGAAGGATTGGGGTCCCTTTTACGGAAACAGGTTCAGTCCCTCTGGGCTCCACCTTGGTCACCTCCCTAAGGCCCCCCTAGCCTAACACCATCACCCTGGGGGTTAGTCTTCCCAGCAAGACTACTGGTTTGGAACACAGTCAGCACTGGGGACGCAGCATCTCAGACCAGAGCCGATGGGCTCGAGGACCCGCGGAGAGGAGGCACGGAGACTGCCGTGGTTTCTAGGGTTGGCGGAGTCCTGGGCAGAATGGGGATGGGGACTAGGGGCAGAGACACGGCCTGGCGGCCCCCAGGCCTGGAAGAGGACCGGGAGGAAGGCCCCCCGTCAGGGACCTGAGCTGAGCCTGGGCCGCTTACTGTGCTCGACGTGAGATGCGCCCTGAGAACGCGCCAGAGAGGCACACGTGGGGGGCTCTGTGCGACCACAGACATCCCTGACCGCAGTGAGGACACCGGCAGCTGGGGGTCCCTGTGACCAGGGGTCCGCAGGGGGCCAGGGGACTCTCCCCCTCCCCTGGGAAGCCTCCAGCCTCCTGCGCCTTCTCTGTAACTCCATCCAGGATGCTTTGCTTCTAAACCCCTCCGTGGCCTGTCTTCCCGCGGCTAATTCTCCCAAGCCTCTCCCGGCTTCTCAGAGCTCCCGTCTGTCCCCGGGAGCCCCAAAGCCCAGCGTTGATGAATCCATCCATCAAGCTCTCACAGCCGGGATTTTGGCCCATTCTCAGAAGAGTAGCAAGTCCGTCACAAAGCCCTCAGCTCTGAGCCTGCTGCGCTTAAGGTAAGCCCTGGATATGTATGGAGGCCTTATAGGAAAAAAAAAAAAAAAGCCTTAAAAAAATGCAGTAGCATTTGCTGCAAAACATCCCCTGTCCTGGTTTGCTGAGCTCCTAGAGACCCCGCTAAGGCGGCCGAGGCTGTCAGTCCATCTTGGCTTTTGGACTCCTTGCCAACCCCGGGTGTGAACCCTGGTCTCTCTGGAAAGCACTCGTGTTGAGTTGCTTTGCTTGTTTGGGTCTTGAGGATCTGGGCGTGTGTGTGCCCATGCGTGTGTATGTGTGTGCATGTGTGTGAGCATATATCCATGGGCACGTGAGCCCCCTCGAGATGGTGGGGGCTGGCTGAGGATTGGCTCCTATCCCCGGGAACGAGAGCAAGGGCCCCTCGTGAGCCCCCTCGAGATGGTGGGGGCTGAGGATTGGCTCCTGCTGGTCTATCAACCCCAGTGGGATTGGGAGACGCGTCTCCTGGGGGACCCTGAGGGCACAGACCAGCTGCCCCCCTCCACCGCTCATGGAGCCGAGGCTGGCCTTTCACCGAGACGGGCCCAGGGGCAGCGTATGAGCAGGGACTGTGCGTCCCAGAGCCCAAGCCCACGGAGCCCCTAGGTAGGCCCGGGCTGCTGGTGGAGGGGTAGCCATATCAGATGGCCCCGAGACCTTACCCTTGTCCTTCCCAGACATAGAACATCTGGGATGGTCCCGGGGGCGACTGAGGCTTTGGGAGATAAGCCTGTACTCCTCCACCGCAGGCCAGACAGCAGTGACCCTGGAGGACCATGGAGCCGACGCTGCCTGTTCAGAGGAGGAGACACCCAAATCCCCGCAGGTCAGAGGGCTCATGGGCTCACGGGCATAGCGTGGAGAACAAAGCCTCAAGCCATTAGGTGCTGGTTTCTAACATAGACCATGTTCAGCCTGAAGTGGTGGGCTGTTCCCTTCTCCAGCGGACCACATTCTGTCAGACATCTCCACCATGACCCGCCCGTCTTGAGTTGCCCCGCGGGCATGGCTTAGTTTCATTGAGTTAGACAAGGCTGTGGTCCTAGTGTGATTAGACTGACTAGTTTTTTGTGAGTATGGTTTCAGTGTGTCTGCCCTCTGATGCCCTCTTGCAACACCCACCATCTTACTTCGGTTTCTCTTACCTTGCGCGTGGGGTATCTCTTCATGGCTGATCCAGCAAAGCACAGCCGCTGCTCCTTACCTTGGATGAAGGGTGTCTCCTCACCACCACCGTTCCTGACCTTCAACGTGGGATGGCTCCTCTAGGCCCTCCTGCGCCCACACAGCCACTCCTTGGATGTGGGGTTGCTTCTGACAGAACGTGGTCCACTGGAGAAGGGAATGGCAAACCACTTCAGTATTCTTGCCTTGAGAACCCCATGAACAGTATGAAAAGGCAAAATGATAGGATACTGAAAGAGGAACTCCCCAGGTCAGTAGGTGCCCAACACGCTACTGGAGATCAGTGGAAAAATAACTCCAGAAAGAATGAAAGGATGGAGCCAAAGCAAAAAAATACCCAGCTGTGGATGTGACTGGTGATAGAAGCAAGGTCCGATGCTGTAAAGAGCAGTATTGCATAGGAACCTGGAATGTCAGGTCCATGAATCAAGGCAAATTGGAAGTGGTCAAACATGAGATGGCAAGAGTGAACGTCAACATTGTAGGAATCAGCGAACTAAAATGGACTGGAATGGGTGAATTTAACTCAGATGACCATTATATCTACTACTGCGGGCAGGAATCCCTCAGAAGAAATGGAGTAGCCATCATGGTCAACAAAAGAGTCCAAAATGCAGTACTTGGATGCAATCTCAAAAACGACAGACTGATCTCTGTTCGTTTCCAAGGCAAACCATTCAATATCACAGTAATCCAAGTCTATGCCCCAACCAGTAACGCTGAAGAAACTAAAGTTGAATGGTTTTATGAAGACCTACAAGACCTTTTAGAACTAACACCCAAAAAAGATGTCCTTTTCATTATAGGGGACTGGAATGCAAAAGTAGGAAGTCAAGAAACACCTGGAATAACAGGCAAATTTGGCCTTGGAATGAGGAATGAAGGGGGGCAAAGACTAATAGAGTTTTGCCAAGAAAATGCACTGGTCACAGCAAACACCCTCTTCCAACAACACAAGAGAAGACTCTACACATAGACATCACCAGATAGTCAACACCGAAATCAGATTGATTATATTCTTTGCAGCCAAAGATGGAGAAGCTCTATACAGTCAACAAAAACAAGACCGGGAGCTGACTGTGGCTCAGATCATGAACTCCTTATTACCAAATTCAGACTTAAATTGAAGAAAGTAGGGAAAACCACTGGACCATTCAGGTATGACCTAAATCAAATCCCTTATGATTATACAGTGGAAGTGAGAAATAGATTTAAGGGCCTAGATGTGATAGAGTGCCTGATGAACTATGGAACGAGGTTCATGACATTGTACAGGAGACAGGGATCAAGACCATCCCCATGGAAAAGAAATGCAAAAAACCAAAATGGCTGTCTGGGGAGGCCTTACAAATAGCTGTGAAAAGAAGAGAGGTGAAAAGCAAAGAAGAAAAGGAAAGATATAAGCATCTGAATGCAGAGTTCCAAAGAATAGCAAGAAGAGATAAGAAAGCCTTCTTCAGCGATCAATGCAAAGAAATAGAGGAAAACAACAGAATGGGAAAGACTAGAGATCTCTTCAAGAAAATTAGAGATACCAAGGGAATATTTCATGCAAAGATGGGCTCGATAAAGGACAGAAATGGTATGGACCTAAGAGAAGCAGAAGATATTAAGAAGAGGTGGCAAGAATACACAGAAGAACTGTACAAAAAAGATCTTCACGACCCAGATAATCACTATGGTGTGATCACTCACCTACAGCCAGACATCCTGGAATGTGAAGTCAAGTGGGCCTTAAAAAACATCACTATGAACAAAGCTAGTGGAGGTGATGGAATTCCAGTTGAGCTATTTCAAATTCTGAAAGATGATGCTGTGAAAGTGCTGCACTCAATATGCCAGCAAATTTGGAAAACTCAGCAGTGGCCACAGGACTGGAAAAGGTCAGTTTTCATTCCAATCCCAAAGAAAGGCAATGCCAAAGAATGCTCAAACTACCGCACAATTGCACTCATCTCACATGCTCATAAAGTAATGCTTAAAATTGTCCAAGCCAGGCTTCAGCAATACCTGAACCGTGAACTTCCTGATGTTCAAGCTAGTTTTAGAAAAGGCAGAGGAACCAGAGATCAAATTGCCAACATCCACTGGATCATCGAAAAAGCAAGAGAATTCCAGAAAAACATCTGTTTCTGCTTTATTGACTATGCCAAAGCCTTTGACTGTGTGGATCACAATAAACTGTGGAAAATTCTGAGAGAGATGGGAATACCAGACCACCTGACCTGCCTCTTGAGAAATCTGTATGCAGGTCAGGAAGCAACAGTTAGAACTGGACATGGAACAACAGACTGGCTCCAAATAGGAAAAGGAGTACGTCAAGGCTGTATATTGTCACCCTGCTTATTTAACTTCTATGCAGAGTACATCATGAGAAACGCTGGACTGGAAGAAACACAAGCTGGAATCAAGATTGCCGGGAGAAATATCAGATATGCAGATGACACCACCCTTATGGCCGAAAGTGAAGAGGAACTAAAAAGCCTCTTGATGAAAGTGAAAGTGGAGAGTGAAAAAGTTGGCTTAAAGCTCAACATTCAGAAAACAAAGATCATGGCATCCGGTCCCATCACTTCATAGGAAATAGATGGGGAAACAGTGGAAACAGTGTCAGACTTTATTTTTTGAGGCTACAAAATCACTGCAGATGGTGATTGCAGCCATGAAATTAAAAGACGCTTACTCCTTGGAAGAAAAGTTATGACCAACCTAGATAGCATATTCAAAAGCAGAGACATTACTTTGCCGACTAAGGTCCGTCTAGTCAATGCTGTGGTTTTTCCAGTGGTCATGTATGGATGTGAGAGTTGGACTGTGAAGAAGGCTGAGCACCGAAGAATTGATGCTTTTAAACTGTGGTGTTGGAGAAGACTCTTGAGAGTCCCTTGGACTGCAAGGAGATCCAACCAGTCCATTCTGAAGGAGATCAGCCCTGGGATGTCTTTGGAAGGAATGATGCTAAAGCTGAAACTCCAGTACTTTGGCCACCTCATGCAAAGAGTTGACTCATTGGAAAAGACTCTGATGCTAGGAGGGATTGAGGGCAGGAGGAGAAGGGGACGACCGAGGATGAGATGGCTGGATGGCATCACCGACTCGATGGCATCACTGACTCGATGGACGTGAGTCTGAGTGAACTTCGGGAGATGGTGATGGACAGGGAGGCCTGGCGAGCTGCGATTCATGGGGTCGCAAAGAGTCGGACACGACTGAGCGACTGAACTGAACTGATGTTTAACCTAAAACTCAGAGAAGTGAAAGTGAAGTCGCTCCATTGTGTCTGACTCTTTGCAACCCCATGGACTATAGCTCACCAGGCTCCTCCATCCATGGGATTCTCCAGGCAAGAGTACTGGAATGAGTTGCCATTTCCTTCTCCAGGGCATCTTCCTGACCCAGGGATGGAACGCAGGTCTCTCGCATTGCAGGCAGACACTCTACCGTCTGAGCCACCAGGGAAGCCCAATTCAGAGCAGCTTGCAGATCCTAGTGAAGAGGATGCGCTTAGTACACAGTTTCCAGGGCGGGGCTGGAGGAGGCGGCCTGAAGGCCTTGAAGGGGCCCTTGGGTGCCCACTGATGCCTCCTCTAGGGCTAGCCTCACCGCTCGCCCTTCCCCAGGGGGCTGCTTGCGTCACCAAAGCCCACATGTGCACCTCTCACAGGCCCCAGAGTCCCCCGCGGGACGGCCAGGCTCGGGCAGGCTGTGTCCGAGCTCTGCCTCTCTGTCCACCCCCTTCCCCAGGCTGGATGCTAAGAAGTGTCCGGCACTGCAAGCTTCATCTCCACGCAGCCAGGGGCTGGGGCTGGGGCCGTAAGGACAAGGTCAGCACGATACGGGTGAGGACAGGGGGCTGAGTGCAAAGGCGGAGGGGAACACGTCCAGGGGTGGGGGAAAGGGGGGTTCTCGAGAGCAGCGAGGGGTTGGGGGGCAAGTCAGGACTGGGGGCCCTGGGCAGACTGAGGCGCTGATTTCTAAGCAGAACAATGACAAGCAGGGGCTGGGCTGGGGGTTAAGGGAGGCTCCCTGGTGCCTCAGATGGTCAAGAACCTACCTGCAATGCAGGAGACCTGAGTTCGATCCCTGGGTGGGGAAGATCCCCTGGAGAAGGGGATGGCTACACTGTAGTATTCTTGCCTGGAGAACCCCACGGACAGAAGAGCCTGGCGGGCTACCGGCTTTTGTGGTCATGAAGAATCGGACACGACTGAGCAACAACCCTTAAACGCTTCCCAGGGGCAGTGGAAGCAATTCTAACGCTGACCCCCAGGCAGCAGAGAGCGGACCCACTGCTGGGTGCCCGTCGGCCTCCCGAGAGGACTTTCTGACTCTGAGAAAAGTGATGAGACATGGCTTTTGGCCCAGCAGACTGACTGGCGTTAGCTGAGAAGAGCCATTCTACACTCGCTGGTAGGAGGGAACTCGCCTTAGCTCGTTAGGCGTGATAACGGGATAGTCGTGATGTTGCTGAGATGTCTTTGCCCATTAGACATGCATATGGATGTATCTGGGTACGATGCCTTGATGACTGAAATTTGTTCTAAATGTATTCCAGCCACAAACATGGCAGGGGAGATGACTGGACGGCTGTTCAAGTTTTGTTGTTTTCCAGCTGTTGAGTCATATCTGACTCTTTGTGACCCCATGGACTGCAGCATGCCGGGCTCCCTGTCCTTCACCATCTCCCAGAGTTGGCCCAAGATCATGCCCGTTGAATCAGCGATGCCATCCAGCCATCTCATCCTCCTATTGCATGGCTCATAGCTTCACTGAGTTACGCAAGCCCCTTGGACGTGACATAGCAGTGATCCACGAAGGGGTCGTTAAAGCTGGGGTGGGGGGGTGAGCATATTTTGATTCATTGTTCTATTCTCTGGACTTTGCTATGTGTTTGAGATTTTCCTTAATGAGAATTTTAAAAGGATGGGGCAGAACCTCAAGCATATCTGATGAGAATGTGGGGACCAGGTTCTCTTGGACAGTCTAGGGAAGGTGACTTGAGGTTTCGGGTAAGCCATCTAGCACCTTTAACAATAGACGTGAAAACACACGTACCCGTGGGAGGCAGGTCACTTCTGCGTAAGCAGGAGCCAGAGCCTGCCGGCTCACCCACAAGGAGCTGGGCCTGGTGCTGCGCCATGCGGCCCATCCTGGGGCGGACACGGGTGAACTGGTGGCGGGTGTGGGCTGGGGTCTGATCAGAGAGCCAGCTGCTGTGGCCCCAAGCCAGACGTCTGAGCCCCAGAAACTCAGAACGTGACTGTACTTGGAAGGAAGGCCTTTAAAGGCATAAGAAAGTTACAGTGAGGTCTTTAGGATGGGCCCACATCCACGACGACTGGTGTCTTTATGCCAAGAGATGAGGGCACAGACATGCCCGGAGGGACGGTGGTGTGAGGAGACGGGGAGGACCACGTCCCCGGGTTGAGGACAGAGGCCTCAGAAGGACGCAGCCCTGCTCACACCGAGATCTTGGATTTCCAGCTCCCGAGCCTGGGAGATGGCCCAGTACCTTGCCAGTCCTAGCGAACTGATCCACTCACCCCAGTTTTATAAAAATAAACAACAGTAGAAGCTCTCTATATGTGATGCTAGTGGAGAGGCCCCTCAGGTCCTGGGCGGGTGGGGGTCAGGGAAAGTCAGCTCGCTTTTCCACTTTCTGCATTTCCTCACACCAACCTAACCTTTGCTATTGAGAAAAATAACAATTGTATTGTCAGAGAATTTAAAAAAAGAGAGAGAGAGCCATAGAGAAAAAAGGTTCTGAAACATGCATCAAGTGACTGGATTCATTTGAGATTGTGAATTTACAGAAATTCTGCATAAAACTGCATTTAAAAAAAGCCAGTCTAGTTGGGTATGGGAAGTAGAAATTTGGAGAAGAAGGTCAGACGTCCCATTTCTTTTGTTGGTGCTTCCTTCAGACCGAGTCAATCTGCGTTTGTTGCGCTAGGATGGTGACATTGTGTTATTTATAAGGTGGTCATAAAATTACCATATTTTGTCTTTCAGTAAAGAAGGACACTTCCCGGCAGATCCTCAGAGAATCTCAAGGTTGCAGGCTTGAGAGGAAGGCCGTTCTTGCCCCAAACCCTGGGACAGTTCCCATCCCCTTGGCCTTGACGCCCCGTGGACGTCTGGCTGCCTCTCCCACTGGAGTGACCGCAGTGCCCCTACCCAGCCTGTCCAGAGGCGGCCCCCAGGCAGGGCGGGGCTGGGCCCTCCCTCATGTGGAGGAGCGGCAGTGCCCAGGGCAGACACGCCGGCTGTCTGGACGCCTGCCCCTCCTTCCTTCTTTGCTCACACACTCTAACAGCACCCGGACTCTTCATTACAAACAGCATAATTTTGGAGATCATTTTAAGGCAGTTAAAGGCCCAGACACAGGGCTTAGCTGGTGGGCTCAGTGGTAAAAAATCTACCTGCTAATGCAGGAGACACGGGTTTGATCCCTGAGTCTGGAAGATCCCACATGCTGTGAAACGAGTGGGTCCGTGTGCTGCAGCTACTGAGCCTGTGCTCCAGAGCCCACGACCTGCAACTTCCAAAACCCACATGCCCTGGAGCCCGTGGTCCACGAGAGAGGCCACCGCATGAGCAACCCACGCGTCGCAACTAGAGAGTAGCCCCCGCTTGCGGTAAAGAAAGAAAGCCGGTTCCCAGCAGTGAAGACCCAGCACAGCCGAAAATAAATACATAAATAATTTTTTAAAAGATCCTTACACAGTGTAGAACCACCACGCATTAAACACTGAAGTTAATTAAAATTTGAATTAGTGTAATCCGAAATGTTTCCATGTCTTCAGAAACAACGATTTTAGGTGGAAGCGGGTAAAGGAGGGGGAGAGAGGCTACATTTTTATTTCTTTCTAAGTGTTCATTCCTAGTTTTGGACTCAGCCTCACCTGTGATTGGTTGTACCCTCCAGAACTAATCAGGCAGTTAAGCTGGTCCTGGGTTTTTCATGGCCCCCCCCCAGCACTGATGAACCCGCAGCTGGGGTGGAAAGGCAACGCTAGGAGAAGGCCGGTCGTCATCACCCGTCTTCAGCAGAGGAGCTGCGCTCCACTGGACTTGAGTCTCGCTTGCTGCTGCGTTCACCGCGCCCGGGACAGAGGAGGCCCCCAGGGACACCCACCATGCAGAGGAGCGAACGGAGGACGCGCGCCAAGTGCGCCCACAGGACTCAGCTCTCACCGAGAGTTGATGCCTGTCGCTCACTGGTTCCACCTGCAGAGGCAGACTGTGCCCTGGCACCCAGCTTGGCACTGGCATAGGCGGGCACCCCGGAGCGTCTGTGGAATGAATGAACCTTGTAAGTTGAAGCCAGGATCCCCAAGCTCAGCCGGCTCCTAACCCCGGGGGACGTCCCCTGCGTCCTGAGAAAGACACAGAGGTTTGAGGTGCCCAGGTCACGCCTGCTTGGAGGGTGCAGAGTGCCCAGAGGGACAAGTAACTTGGTCAAGCCCCATCCAGACCCATCTAGGCCCCAGGTCCCTGCCAGGGCAGACAGAGGGAGATGTGACCTTGGAGGAAGGTCACAGGGAGGCAGCGCTGCTGGCTTTGAAGACAGAGGCAGGGTCATGGCGCTGCAGGGCGTGGGGCCCTGTGGCTGGTGTCCAGTCACTTGGTTTGTGTCCGACTCTGTGACCTCATGGACTGCTGCACGCCGGGCTTCCTTGTCCTTCACGCTGTCCCGGAACTTGCTCGAACTCATGTCCACTGAGTCGGGGATGCCATCCAACCATCTCGTCCTCTGTTGGCCCCTTCTCCTCCTGCCCTCAATCTTTCCCAGCATCAGGGTCATTTCCAGAGACTTGGCTCTCCGCATCAAGTGGCCAGAGTAGTGGAGCTTCAGCTTTAACATCAGTCCTGGAAAAGGCAGGACTCGGCTTCTCCCCAAAGCCTTCAGGAGGAACAAGATGGGCCCCACTGACCAGTATCTCAGTGAGACCCGTGTTGAACGTGACCTGCAGAACGGTAAGATGAGAAATGTGTTGCTTCAGGCCACGAAGTCTGTGGTAAGTCATTTGCTAGAATAGGAAGGAATGCAACGCGGAACTGCCCATGAAGCCCAGAATTGCCTCCTTCCTTCCTGCTGGTGGCTGAGGCCTGGAGGAGGAGGGGTTGTGTCACTGCTGATGGCAGTTGTGAGAGGAGGCAGATCAGGTGGGAAATGTCACCTCTCCCCGGGCGATGCAGCTTAGCAAGTGACGAGCCCCCCTCTGGAACGTGGGCACCCGTGGGTGGGCTGCCCAGGCCAGTGGATCCAACCTCGGTTCCGGGTACAGGTTTGAAGGGAGATGTTGGCTGAGCAATCTCTTCTGCACGTGCCCTGCTGGGACTCCTTGGGCAGGTGATGGGGCAGGGGAGGGTCAGTGCTCGGGGCCTTCCAGCAATTCTCCCTGGGCCCCTAGAACGAGAAGCAGCATCGCGAGTTCACGGGGCTGTAAGGAGGCCCCAGTGTGGCCGAGGGCAGCTGCTGAGCCCCGGAGCTCCGCTGGGCGTGTGGGGTGGAGCTTGGACGTAGGAGCCTCTCATGTCCAAGGGCACCTGTGTGCAGTCAAGGCTGAACGGATGCAGGTGAGGGACATCTGAAAGTGTGGCAAATCAAACGGGCCTCATCCAGGCCGAGATTTAGAGAGATCCGGGGTCCTGGAGACCAGCCGAACAGAGCAAATCTCAGTGGCCAGTTTCTCAGAAAGACCAGCTCCTCAGTCCATCGGGCTTATGAGATTCGCCTGGGAGACAGGAAATCCTTGTTAGAGGAGGCTGGTCTGCAAGGCAAGGACTCACCCACAGGCAGACAGGCTCACGAGTGCTCCCATGCGTCCTGAAGCCATCTAGAACTGCCAGGCTGCCGGGACCCACACTCAAGAGCTGTGTGCAAATGGCAGAGCCGGCCTGGGTTTCTTTCTTAATCTTTTCCAGTCCAGTACCTGCATCTTTAGGACTCTGATTTCCCCAAGGCTCCTGGGACCCTGGGTCAGGTGTGAGCACACCCACCTGGGGCAGAGTGCAGGGCGAGGCCGGTGGGGGAGGAGGGACGGGATGCAACCGCCCGCACACACCCACGTGCACAACCGCAGGGACTCTGACTCTGTGGCTCTTCGGTCGTCGTGCTTGACTCTGCGGCCCCGTGGCTGTAGTGCACCAGGCTTCCCTGTCCTTCCCTCTCTCCCCGAGTTTGCTCAAACTCATGTCCACTGAGCGGGTGAAGCCATCCAACCATCTCACCTCTGTCGCCGCCTTCTCCTGCCCTCAGTCTTTCCCAGCATCAGGGGCCTTTCCGATGAGTCAGCGCTTTGCATCAAGGACTTTGCACACGGACGCATTCAGACACCGTGGGCAAGAGGCGGTGTTCTCCAGCAGGACACAGGCCCCGCGGCCTTCCTGGCCATGCTTACCCAATGCACCCAGGCCATTTGGGGCTTGGCTGTCCTCAGTCGCAGCCAGGAGCAGCCCGCCCCGGGCTCCAAGGGTGAAAAGGTGGGAAAGTCCTTCTGTGCCATTTCCTCTCCTGGCACTCCAGGGCCTGGAGTTTGGCGGCTGGAGGCTCACTCCTTTGGGACGGGCTTTCCTCTGATCCCAGGAGCTGCAGCTGGTCCACAGCACTTCTGCTGAGGGCTGAGGGCTTTGGGACCCTGAGGAGGGCTGGGTCCAGGCTGGGGGAAGGCAAGGGGGCTGAGAGGAGACTGGGAAGCCCAAAGTCAACAGTCCAGCACCAGACCCACCAGCGCTCCCACCCTCATGGAGTGGACCCTGAGTCGTTCACCTCAGGCTGGTGAGATCTCTGCTCAAAAGCAAAACACAGGCATTGTGGTAAGGCGTTTCCTGTACAGGTATTTACAGGTTAGTCGCTCAGTTGTGTCTACTCTGTGTGACCCCATGGACTGTATCCCACCAGGCTCCTCTTGTCCATAGAATTCTCCAGGCAAGAATACTGGAGTGGATTGCCATTTCCTTCTCCAGGGGATCTTCCCAACTCAGGGATCAAGCCCAGGCCTCCTGCATTGTGGGCAGATTCTTTACCCTCTGAGCCACCAGGGATGCACAGTTAGAAATGTTTTTAAAAATGAAGAATTATTTCTGTAGCAAAGAACATCAGGTTAAAATGAGAGATTCTGGATCCAGACTGCTTGGATTTTAATCCACCTCCACCGGCTTTCAGCTCTGTGACCTCAAGAGTCTTCACCTCTCTGTGCCTCACTTTCAAATGAGGGTGGTAATAGTACATGACTCTCGGGCTTATTGGGAGGAGTCAATAAAATGAGTTAGTATTTGTAAATCACCCAGCATAGTGTGGTGAATACTACATACATATTTGTTGAACAAGATAAAGTGAACGCCAGTATCTGGACATACTCGAACTGATGCATCCCGCTCTGATCTTTGTCTTCCGGTCCTGCAAGTGAGACGGGGTGGGAACCCAGCCCGGAGCCCAGTACCTGCTGAGGACAAAGCTGCGGAGTGGAGGGACAGAGGTAGACCAGGGGCTGTGCGCGCTGGCAGGCGGTGTGAGCACCCGCAGACCACACAGCAGAACCCTGGCAGGACGCGGGCTGTCATGGTGCTGAGGGGCACACAAGCCTGATCCAGCCTCCCCACCCTCAGTCCTGGGTTTACCCTGACAGGCGGCCCTGGCCCAGCTCCCAGGACGGGCGGGAGCACAGCCACGCTCCGGCTCCGGCCCCTCCGCGGGGGAGTTCTGGGCCTGTCTTCTCAGCTGCCTTCTCCCTGGGGCTGGGGGGACCCTGGAGGAGCGGGACGCACTGACAGGTGGTGCTGCTGCAGTGTCTCAGCCAACGCTGGGCGCCCCAGGGAGGGACGTGCAGGGTGACCCCCCGGCTGTCAGGCCTGCTGTCCTACGGGGCCCAGGAGTCCCCCAGCCCTCCACTCTCCCCTCCCGTCTCCCCTCCCTCCTCCCCTCTGCTCACTCTCCTCCCCTCCCTCCTCCCCTCCCTCCTCCCCTCTGCTCACTCTCCTCCCCTCCCTCCTCCCCTCCCTC
>NW_024070202.1:116913100-117018160 GCF_014754425.2 Oryx dammah | reverse complement strand
GGTCTCGGGAACTGTATGAAGTTACGTGCTTGAGGAGCTGACAGCAGCCTCCGGGCTCAACTTTTGATCCGCTGGGATGCTGACATCTTCAAACCAGAGCGGGCTTCTGGCTCGCTGTTCCCTTGGTCGGTGGTGGCAGCTCTCCTGCAGGGGTGTGGCCGGGGCATCAAGGCCAGGTGTGCGTGCGTGAGGAGCCAGGATGGGCTGTCCCGGGGCAGGGAGGCTTGGGGCCTCCGAAGGTGGACGCGGGCCCCCGCCCCTCCTCGGAGCTGCTCTTCCCCAGGCCCCTGCCTCGCTGGGGGCCAGAGACTGGGCCTCAGGACGGGGGCGCCTGTGGGCACGAGCGATGCTCGGGGCTTCTTAGGGACCCGCGTGGCTGGAGAGGGCCAGGCCCGCCACTCTGGGCAGGCGTCAAGGTGTGTCCGCGGTCAGGGCTCTCTCCCGCGTCCCTGCTAGTCCAGAGGAGGACGAGGACGGCCTCCCGCACTCTGCTAATCCTCCGAGTGAGGAGGGAAGACCCGCGGGGACAGGCGCCAAGGTCCAGGCGTGGGCAGGGCTGGTTCCTCCTGGGGCCTGTCCTCCCCGTGTAGACGCTGTCCCCTCCCTGTGTCCTCACGTGACCGTTCCTCTGTGTGTCTGTCCTGACCTCCTTTTCTTATAAGGGCACCAGTCACATTGGATCCAGGCAGACCTTAATGACCTCAGGTTACCTTGAAGTGAAGTGAAGTGAAGTCGCTCAGTCGTGTCTGACTCTTTGTGACCGCATGGACTGTAGCCTACCAGGCTCCTCAGTCCGTGGGATTTTCCAGGCAAGAGTCCTGGAGTGGGTTGCCATTTCCTTCTCCAGGGGATCTGCCCGACCCAGGGATCGAACCCGGGTCTCACACATTGTAGGCAGATGCTTCACCATCTGAGCCGCCAGGGAAGCCCTTAATTGCCTCTTTAAATGTCCACTCCAAACACAGGCACAGCCTGCGGCGCTGGGACCACGGGTTTAACATAGGAATCGGCGGACACGGTTCATCCCCTAACACATTGGTCTTACGTGCTTTGTCCCACCTGTAAAGGGCTTCCCAGGTGAAAAATTCACCTGCCCATGCAGGAGATGTGGGTTTGATCCTTGGCTTAGGAAGGTTCTCTGGAGGAGGAAATGGTAACCCACTCCAGTATTCTTGCCTGGAGAATCCCACGGACAGAGGGGCCTGGTGGGCTGCAGTCCATGGGGTCACAAAGAGTTGGACTTGACTGAGAGACTAAACAACAACCCACCTGTAAAGACGATTGGGTCACGTCCACGGCACAGGTCAGGAGGAGACACAGAGGTGACCAATGCGTGATCTTTCTCTTTCAGGGACTTGCAACCTATTAGACAACAATATCAGCCCAGAACATGCACAGGAAGCCCCGGGAGAGGTAACAGCAGTGCCGTCTTGGGCTGTGCCTGGGGGAAGGGAGCAGCAAGCTGGGTTATGCGGCTGTGGGAGCAGGGGCGCATCTCGGAAGCAGGGGCACTGGTTCTGGACCCTGAAGGGAGAAGGTGGGGGCACGGCGGGGGTGGAGGGAGGATGTTGTGACTAAATTGCTTGTGTGAGGGCGCAAGGTTTGAATACCTTCAGGTTGAGGGCAGGGAGCTGAGGGCAAGGAGAGCTGGGTGGGGGTGCGGGTTTCAGAGGACTCTGGGTGCCAGAGCAGAACTGTATTTTTAGGCCGTGGGGGCCCACACAGAGAAACTCAGGATTTAGCCACTTGCCACGCTGGGGCCTCAATAGCAGATCTGGGTCTCTTAGAAAACGTGCGTGCTGAGTCGCTTCAGTTGTGTCCAACTCCTCGATCCCATGGACTGTAGCCTGTCCGGCTCCTCTGTCCGTGGGATTCTCCAGATAAGAATACTGGAGTGAGTTGCCATGCCCTCCTCCAGGGGATCTTCCTCACTCAGGGATCAAACCTGCATCTCTTAAGTCTCCTGCACTGGCAGGCGGGTTCTCTACCACTAGCACCTCTTGGGGAGCCTTAGAGAATGTGAAAGTGAAAGTGTTAGTTTGCAACCCTATGGACTGTAGCCTGCCAGGCTCCTCGCGGAATTCTCCAGGCAAGAATATTGGAGTTGGGTTGCCGTTCCTTCTCCGGGGGAAATCTTCCCGACCCAGGGACTGAACCCAGGTCTCCTGCCCTGCAGGCAGATTCTTCACCAGCTGAGCCACCGGGGAGGCCCCAGTGATCGATTGTCTTTCAAGGACCCTGGCTAGGCCCGGGCTGCAGGCTGGTGTCCCTGCCCATGGATGGGCCCCAGCTGAGGCCCCAGTGGCTGGCCGGGGGGTGGAAACAGCACAGGAGCAGGCTGGGATGGCTGTAGCCATCATCGTCAGCTTTAAAAATGTTCTGTATTTGAGGAAGAAAAGAAGGACGGATCAAACCGAGGTGCCTGGACTTGATTCTGCCTGCAAAGGGGAAGAGCCGAACTCTTCTGAGCAGAAGGCTGTATCACGAGATTGCAGGGGAACCACTCTGCAAGCCCGCAGGCTGGACGGGATATGGGGGGTGGGGGGCTGGGGAGGCCGGGGCAGGGAGCAAAGGGAGGCAGAAACCCTGGCCGCAGATTTTGTTTCTCTTAAATTCAGCTGCATCCCATTTCTCCAAAGAATTTCCCTCTCTGGTTTTTATACTGTGCTTCAATGCCAAGTTAAATAATCCTCCCGCCCCACAAAGCTGTCATTTTCATCCAGGAGGGGCTGGGGTCCTAGGGAAGGATGCAGAACTACCCCCTACACCCCCTAACCCGTCTTGCGGTGCCTTAATCTGGCTCCTAGAGTGGGGCTGGCTTTTGTCATCCCCGCCTCCTCTCCCTCCGGGGAAAGCAAGGCCGGGTTTAGACTTCTGGAGTCAGGCAAAGAATTTCTGAGTGCGGGAGGCTACTCCAGGCTGGCTTAAAAACCCACTTTCATGCCAGCTGGGTTTCTGACAGAAATGCCACAAGCTGGCACGTGGCAGCATGACCGAGCTGGCAACGTCGGGGAACTTTGATTTCTTGCAGCGCGCTCAGCAGCGCCTTCAGCATTTCAGCGGCCCTCCCCTGTGACTTGCATTTCTGAGCAGGGCTGCTGTGGAAGCCGGCTCCGAGGGTGAGGAGCAGACCCGGCATGTGCATTTCCAGGGAGGTTTGAAGTGCGCATCGCTGCTCCTTCTAAAGGTCTCAGCTCAAGTCCGGTCAAATCAGGCTGGTTTTCTGTAAACTGGTGAGTCGTGGTTATGTTGATTCTTATGGACAAAGCAGAGTGGAGGGAGGCGAGAGCCAGGGGGCTGGCGCGGGGCCTGGGTTCAAACCCTGACTCTGAGGGATGCAAACTGTGTGACTGTGAATGGACACAGCACTCTGCTGCTAGACTCACCGGGAAAACGGGAGGTGCTCAGCCTCCCTGGCATCTGTGAGCCAGACGTGATGGCCACGCATCCGCTGATGAGATGAGTCTAAATGGGAAATGGGAAGTCCTCAGGGTGGGGGCTTGACTGGTGGCTCAGACGGTAAAGCGTCTGCCTACAATGCCAGAGACCTGGGTTCAATTCCTGAGTCAGGAAGATCCCCTGGAGAAGGAAATGGCAACCCACTCCAGTACTCTTGCCTGGAAAACCCCATGGACGGAGGACCCGGGTGGACTACAGTCCATGGGGTCACAAAGAGTTGGACACGACTGAGCAATTCCCTTTCTTTTCTTTCTTTCAGGGTGAGGGGCACACCGAACCCCACCCTCCCACCCCCCTCAGTCCTGCGTTGCTCCCAACCCGAAGCTTGCTTGCTTTCCAAACGATGACTTTCCCACACTGACATTCGGGGCCAAGTCCACAGACCGTGCTCAGCACCCAGTTTCATCCTTTCAGGATCAGAAGCTCGCCAGTGAGCGTCTGCTGGACAGCCGACTAGAGAGGCTGCAGCCAGGAGGCTGGGGAGGGGGCCCCGGGCCCCGGAGGGGCAGGCGCCGTCACCTCCGGAGCCCGTCCTCACAGAGGTGGCACCTCAGCCAGGACCCTCCAGTTCCTGTCCCCCAACCTGGGGGACGTGTGCCACCAGGTGTGGACGAGATGCCAGCGCATGGCACGTGGAGCCGCAGGGCACACGGGGCCTGGACCCCGTCCAGCCCGAGGGGTGGGCGCAGCTGCTGCTCCCGAGAGCCCCCTTCCCCGGGCAGGGGTGGCCGAGGGGTGGGAGCAGGCGGGCCCCGCCGGGGTGCCCAGCCCTGGACGAGCCTGTGTCCTCGGGGAGCCCCACTTGTCCTGTGTCTCCCTGCCCCGTGAGTGCACGGTGCCCTGTGCTTTTGACCTTGTAGGACCTTTGCAAACATTAACCCTCTCCCCATCACAGCAGCTGTTTGAGGCCAGCACTATCGCCGCCCTCTACGCACGAGGCAACTGAGGTGCACGTGGCGGAACAGCCGGGAGCCCCGAGCACGAGGCTGATCTTCCCAAGGCTTCCATGTGGACTCAGGCTCCGTGTGGGGTGAAAAGCTATGACCAACCTAGAAGCATGTTAAAAAGCAGAAACATTACTTTGCTAACAAAAGTCCGTCTAGTCAAGGCTGTGGTTTTTCCATTGGTGGTGTATGGATGTGGAATTGGACTATAAAGAAACGTGAGCGCCGAAGAATGGACGCTTTTGAACTGTGGTTTTGGAGAAGACTCTTGAGAGTCCCTTGGACTGCAAGGAGGTCCAACCAGTCCATCCTAAAGGAGATCAGTCCTGGGTGTTCATTGGAAGGACTGATGCTGAAGCTGAAACTCCAATACTCTGGCCACCTAATGCAAAGAGCTGACTCACTGGAAAAGACCCTGATGCTGGGAAAGATTGAAGGCAGGAGGAGAAGGGGATGGCAGAGGATGAGATGATTAGATGGCATCACCGACTCGATGGACATGAGTTTGAGTAAACTCTGGGAATTGGTGATGGACAGGGAGGCCTGGCGTGCTGCAGTCCATGGGGTCACAGAGAGTCAGACATGACTGAGCGACTCAGCTGACTGCAGCTCCCCCTCCAGGCGGCCCAGCCGCTGGGTGTGGCCGGTGTCCGACCCGGGGAAACGTGCCCGTGCCCGGGGTGGGGGTGGGCCGGGAATCTCAGAGGGAGAGGAAGGTGCTCGCCAGCCTTCGGGGGTGGGGAGCCCAGATGTGTATGTGTTTATACGTGTATAACTGAGTCACGTTGCTGCCACCTGAAACACAACATTCTGAATCAGCTACACTCCAGGAGGAACTAAATTTTTTTAATAAAAATAAATACGTTAAAAAAGACGGAAGACCGAACAAGGAGTGACAGAGAGATGCAGAGAAGGGAGCGTCACTTGTGTGGTACCTCCCCCGCCTGCGCCTGCCTGGTTCCTGGCCCCGAAGCAGAGTGCACTGCGGCGTCTGTGTCCAGCCCCTCCCGGGCTTGGGCATCCGCTGGAGACTGCGGATGTGGGTGGAAAGAACCGCCCAGGCGATTCTGACGCAGCTCCCTTCTCCCTCCTCAGGTGAGACCCCTGCTTGGACCACGGCTCTGAGACACAGGGCCCAGGGCTGTGGGGACAGGAAAGACAGCATCCAGAGCTCCGTCCTGCTCAGGGGACCAACCCCCAGCGGTATGGCAGGTGGTCACGAAGAGTCAAGTGAGAAGAGCTGAGAAGGGGTGGCCGGTCCAGCTCTGGAGCCACGGCCGAGAGCCTCCATCTTCTCACCAGCCCACTCTCTTTAAAAACACCTCCCTGGCCGTTTCCATTGCTGCAACTGTTGCTTCCATGACAGACTGCATCCACTAAGTAGAAATGACTTCTCCCAGCTTCCTCGAGAGACTCTGAGCAGCCCCAGGATGACCCACGTCCCTCTTGCGAGTGGACGTCACTTTTGCTAACAGCCAGGATGCCGGCTGCTTGCAGGCCAAGCCGGCCTGTGGGAGCCCTGGGCAGGGAGCGCTGGCGGAGGGGCTCTGCATGCGCAGGGTGGAGCCGGACTGACGGCCAGTCCTGATGGAAGCCCCACCGTGTCTCCAGGGACAGAGGAACAGGTCCCAGATGGAGTGGGTTGAGACACATCCCCTACACCGTTTGTTTTCAAATCCTTGGAAGCAAACCTGGAGGATTCCGCACAGCACCGGGCTGGGAGCAGGAAGCTGCCTTCTGCTTTCTGCCCTTCATCTTCACGACAGACTCCTGGACAGAGGGCTACGTTTGTCCAAGCCTCAGCAGCTGCATCTGTAAAATGGGTATAAAACACCCAATATCCAGCTGATCCCACAGGGCTGCTGAGATGAGACCAGGCGCAGTCCTTGGGACACACCTGACCCTGAAGTAGAAGCACCACCTTGGCCCCCAAAGCCCCCGCAGCTGGGCCAGCATCCGCTCCCCTCCCCCCGCCCAGGCCTGCCCCTCCTCCTGGTCTTTCCCACGCTCTGGGTGATTTGGCCTCCATCTCTGGCCACGCAGACATTCCTGGTGGAATTACAAGAATCACACCATCCTCAGACAAAATGCCGACTGCATCACTTCCCTGATGGGAAGCCTGTCTGGTGCCCAGCAGCTCACAGAGATCCGGCCATGGCCCCCCATCCTACCCACAGACCCAAGCCCTGTGCACCCTCTGACCTCCCAGCTATTCCTTCTGACCAAGCGCCCCTCCTTACCGCGTCCACGCCTCCAAGCTCGGCTCACCCTCAAACACGCGGCTGGAAGGCCAGCTCCTCTCCAGGGCTCCCTCCCGCCTCACCGCCCCCTCAGCATCACCGGCTCAGCCAGCGCTAGTCACCCCGCCTTGTCACCTGCCCGTCCTGACGTCCCTCCCTGATCCGTGAGCTCCTCCGGGGAGGAGTTCTCTGCACACAGCCAGCAGCACCTCGCAGGTGCTCAGCAAAGATGCAGAAAGTAGCTGAAACTTGCTCCAGGAATGATCAGAGCGGGCAGCAGTAAAACCACACGTGCTGAGCATGACCGTGAACTTGAGGGAGAGCGAGCATTTCGTCTAATCGCTACTGCCGACCCTTGGGACTAGCCTGATGGCACAGATAAGGACGGGGGAGCTCAGAAAGATTTAAGTTGCTTCTGTCACAGCCAGTAAGCAGAGGACCCAGACGCAGTCTGACGCAAAGCCCATGCATATTCATCTGTCCTGGGCTGGTTTCACCTTGCCCGTGGCTCTCCTAGACACTGCTGGGTCCCGCCACAGAGCAGCCTCCCTGGCTCAAAGAAAGCTGAAGCGTGAAGCATATAAGAGCCCTCATCACAGCCGATGTCCCTGTCCCCAGTAGCAAGGCTGACTGGATGCATCGCGGTCAGGACAGTGGTGGGGCATGGTGTTAGAAGGGCAGCCTAAGGGGTCCATTCCTCCCCTGCTCCTGCACGGGGGTAGTGTTGCTAAGAGGCTCACAGGGGATGGCGCTCGGGGAGGGGTGTGGTGATAACCACCCCCCAACCCTGGGCCCTTTGGCAGCTGGATGACCTACAACTGGGGATGAAGCCAAGGAAGCCTTCGGAGTGCAACCCCAACGCTCTTTTCCGTGTTAAGACATATATTAAAAGCATAACCGTGTTAAGGCGGATATTAAAAGCACAGCTGAGCGGGACTCCCTTCCAGGAGGGTTTTCATCAAGCGCGTGGGCCCCCAGAACCGTGGGGACCTTGAGTGGCTGCCCCAGGCCCTCCGCCTGGCCGCAGTCACCCCGGGACCCTTGCTGCTCAATTACTGCCATCATAAGCCGTTCCTCAAGCAGGGGTCATTTCTCTCGTCGAGCTAAAATCAAATATCGTACGTTCGAAACAGCAGTCGGAGGAGCAAAGCATTCAGAGAGGCAGCTGGGCGGTGTCTGGGGAGAAAGGAGAGACCGGGTGAGCAGCTACATCCTCGGTGGGGCTGTGGGTCGGTCCTCATGGTCCACACCTGCAGACAAGCGCTCCTCAGGGCTGGTTCTTGGGGGTGGGGAGCATCAAGCCCTCACGCCCCGATTCGCCAGAGCAAAACATGCGCTACAGGAAAGGACGTTTGTTGGGGGCAACATCCGCTCCAGAACCCGCCTGTCTCCCCAGACCCCCATCCCAGTCCGCCACCGTTCCCAGAAGACGACTTGAGAAGGGGCCACAGTGTGGGGACTGCGAAGGTGGGCTTCCAGGCTGCGGGCAGAAGCAGGCCCCGCTGGTCCGGACGCCCTGGGCCTCGGTGATCGTGGCCAGGCTCCATCACCAGGGCAGTTAGAGCCAGGCCGCCTCTCCAGTCCTGCCAGGGCGTCCAGCATGGAAAGAGCCACCGGGGGCTCCTTCAGGGCCACAGTTTCGGCTCAGCCCGAGATCTTCTGAAAGTGAAACCGGGCCTTCCCAAAAGCCAGCCTGGAGCACACGTTTCAAACCCAGCCTGCACAAAATCGAGGCTCCCGCCTCATCCCAGGCACACGGGGGCTGGCTGCCCCCGGAGGCCGCTGGTAACACGTGGAGAAGGCGGCCTGGAACTCTCCGAGGGCATTGCCTGGCTTTCTGAGTAAAGCAGTTACCTTGACACGGAAGGAAAATGCACTCTCGCTCGGCTAGGGCGATGGGCTTAGAATGGAGATTCTAAAGACAGCATCACTCGTTTAAAATCAGATTTTCATTTTTCTTCCAGCCAAAGTCCAGCCTAATTCCTGAAGCCCAGTTCTTGAAGCCAAACCAAACAAAACCAAAAAACCCAAAACTGTTTTTTTTGTTTTCATTCTTTCAACAGAAAACAAATGCCTCTACTCCTAGTGGTGGACCACTGTTTTTTTTTTTTTTTAAACGTTTGTTGATTTTTTTTTGCATATTTTTACAACTTCTTTCCAACATTTAGGATGAACATTCCCAAAACCCCCGACGAATTCCACAGCGCTCCCATATCGTGTTTCCGCAGCCCACAGTGCAACAGCACCCTGCTCTGAGGGTCTCCTCACCCTCAGGACCCCTGTCCCCTCCGTCCCCTCCGTCCCCTGGCCTCTGTCCCGTGTCTTCATCCTCACCACCCAGGGGCACGCCAACGACCACATGGAGAAAGCACCCCCTTCCCCAGGGCATGGGGTCCCAGTGGGACCAACTCAGCCATGATCCTGGAAAGGGTTTGGAGATGGGCCTGTGGGCTCCCAGACGTCACAGACGTTTCAGTCCCGCAGCCGTCTGCCCCGAAGGTGCGGAGATGGAGGCGCAGGCACGCAGACAACTGGTTTCCTGGGTGACTCACAGATTCCCAACCCGTCTGGTCTGTAAACGCCGACCCCAGGCTGCAGGCAGGCCGCTTCCTCAGGCCTCACCGGCTGCTTTTCTCCGAACACCGCGGGCAGCTTTGGAACCTGTGCCTGTGAGGAGTGTGGATTAATCCCGCAGCATCCGTCTCAGGCCCTGCGTACTGAAAGTGGTTCTCCGACATCCTAAAGGCTCTGGCAGCTGAGGGTCCTCCCTGGTGGGGGCGGGGAGCTCGCATGCCCTGCCAGCCTGCAGGTCCGCCCTCTGCCCTCGCACACAGGGGCTGTCATGGCCATTTCTTTTTTAAAAATAAAACTGTAAAATACCTGCTTTCCTCTTTTCAATTCCGCCATGTTTTCCGAGAACCACCATCCTGTGAGTTTGTACAGTTAATGCTTTTCCCCACTCACACAGGCACAATTTAGGAACAGACTCTCCCTGTTCGCAAGAAATAACACTGGGTGTGTTTTGGTTTGGAGTTCACTCCCATGGAGAGGGACCCCCGGCCCTACCGCCTCGGTGCTAGGTCCCAGAGTGGACTCCCGACCCAAGTGAGGCAGCCTGGCATCTGTCTGTCCATCCGTCCTCGACCTCTCTGTCCACATCACAGAGCTGGTGACCACCGAGCACTGTGGGCTCCAGGACCGGATTCCCGAGCGTAAGCCAAGCATGTCTGTAAGAGTCCCCTTCTCGTTCCGCAGGAGAAACACTCGGAAGGAGCTTCCCAGGCAGGATTGGAGTCCGGGTCTCCCTGGCTCGGCTCAGAGCATCGGGTCCCCTTGGAGGCTGATGGCAGGCGGGTGGGGGTGATGACTTCAGCGTGACGACCCTCAGAGACGCGTGTCCCCTCCACTGAACATGGGGCGTCCCCCACCCTGAGCGCAGAGCAGCCCACCGAGTGCACCTTGGAGCTTCCAGCCTGCCTCTCCACCAGCACCGGGGGTGACCGGGGGGAAGGGGACAGTGCCATGCACAGGGAAAGGGAGGGGGACGCGGGGGACGAGCTCCCCCAACACAGGGGGCCCAGCTCTGGACTGTTATCTTCGCACGAGTCACTGAAGGGTTGGGTTTGCAGAATGGTCACTCCCCCAGCCAGTAAGTAAGTGACCCAGGACTTTCCTCCCTTTCCATGATGGGGGCTGAGGTGTGCAAAGTCTTCCCCATCATGGGGGCAGGGGTCGGGGGGCTGAGCATCTCGGCTTGCCCTGCTCTGCACCCTGCGCCCTCCTCCACCTGCTCTCAGCCCGGGATGGACATTCTGGACAGCCAGTGAGCTCCTTGACCTGGGGTCCGGGCGGGCTCGAGCAGAGAGAGGACCGGCGGAAGCCAGAGGTGGAGGAGAGTGAGAGGTGTCTGCAGGGTCCCCGAGGGCCACCTCCTGTTCCCCCACCCCGCCCTCGAGGTTCGGGCTGCTGGTGGAGACGGCTCCCTGGCACACCATCTATACTGTCACCTGAGCTCCCCACACTGAACCCACAACTCAACACTCTTCTCTGTTTTCCCCCTTAGGAAGGGGCTGGCACTTCCTGCCATCTGACGATTAACTCAAAGTTGTTCAGAGACAGCCTGTTATCTTTGGGGTGAAGCGAACCCTTTCACAGCTTCCCAGGCGGCGCTAACGGTCAAGAACCTGCCTGCCAATGCAGGACGTATAAGAGACGCGGGTTCGATTCCTGAGTCGGGAAGATCCCCTGGAGGAGGGCATGGCACCCCATTCCAGTCTTCTTGCCTGGAGAATCCCACGGACGGAGGAGCCTGGTGGGCTACAGTCCATGGGGTCGCAAAGAGTTGGGCACAACTGAGCGACTTGGCACGCACCCCCTTTTCACAGGCCCTCTCCATGGGTGCCTCCCAAGCCACTGGTCCACACTGGCTTCAGCCAGGGAGCACCTCCTCCAGGAGCACCTGCAGGCCACTCCCACCTCCTCCCGGCCTCCCTGAGGCTGCTCCTTGGCCGGAACTGGCCCGTATCCGCCTGATCACCCTGGTAGCACCTTTAATGACCCAGCACCTGGTTCTCATGTCCCTTCCTGCCAGAATCCTTCCCAGATCTCAGACCAAGTACTAAGGCAAGCATCACATTCACATTCCTGGAAGCAGCCCCCTTCCCAGCACGCCCCCGCCCCTGCCCCAGTACAGACAGCTCAAGGTCCCCCTGCTGGGCGGGGGGACAGCGCTGACTGGCCTCTGGACCCTCCTGCGTATGGGGCCTGGCTCCTTCTACTCAGGAGAAGGGCGTCACCACAAGCCTCCTTGCTGGGGGCTGCACGGAGCGTTGACAGGATTTGGCCTCAAGACATAGGGCTGAAATTCTGCCTCCACGGCTTGCTGGCTGGGCACCTTGACCAGGACCTGACCTTTAGGCCTGGGATTCCTCGCCTTGCCTTGGAGGGTTGTAAGGGCAACCCCAACCCCGCTCTCACCTGACCCAGGGAGGAGGCAGCCTGGCCTGAGGCCTCTGCACTGGCCCCGCGACCTGGGCAGTCTGAGGTATCACGGGACCACTCGGAACTTCAGTTTCTTCTTTGAGAAACGGTGGCTTTGGAGGAGGGTCTGACCTTTCATCAGAGGGGGCAGCCCCTGGGGCTGGACCTTGTGTTCCCCTCCAGTCTGAATTTATCCCTCCTAGAGCTAATCGTCCTTTTTATCTTGTTCTGACTCACAGTTCACATTGCCTCCTCCCAACACTCCTTTATCCAACGGTCCTGTGGCCTCAGGAATCTTAGGCCAAAGGCTTTTCCATGACCACGACTGCATCCCCAGTAAGAATGCACCACTGAGACTTCCCTGATGGCCAGTGGTTAAGACCCCACGCTTCCGATGCAGGGGTGAGGGTTCAATTCCTGGTCAGGGAACTCAGATTCCCCCATGCCTTGCCGCAAAAAAAGAAAAGAAAAAAATGCATTGCCTTTTAGACACAGGGGAACTGAAGGGAAGAGAACAGATTAAATGGAGTTTAATTGACCACCTTTAGCACAACAGCCCCACGGCACCCACGCTCTGATGAGGGTATATCCACAACCCCATCTCCAAATTAAAAATGCCAAAGAGTTTTTCCCACAAGAGACCTTGTGCGGTGCACTAAGTTGCTTCAGTTATGTCCAGCTCTCTGTGATCCCGTGGACTGTAGCCCCCCAGGCTCCTCTGTCCATGGGATTCTCCAGGCAAGAATCCTGGAGTGGGTTGCCATGCCCTCCTCCAGGGGGTCTTCCCGACCCAGCGAGCAAACCCAGGTCTCTTAAGTCTCCTGCATTACCAGGTGGGTTCTTTATCACTAGCGCACCTGGGAAGCCCAAAAGAGCCCTTAAAGTAAGCTAACTTAAAACGCCCTTGGACAGGCCAGAAAACTCAAAAGGCTTCGACAGGCTGACACCCAGCGGTGTGACCCACAGACCAGCTCTGTCTTCCCCACGCCGGGATGGAAGGCTGAGCTCTCTGGTCCAAGAAACCAGAACCCCTGCCCCAGGTCATCCGCTCTTTGGTGAGGACACCTCCAAGATGACAAGCCGTGACGATGGCAAACGGCTGCCTTTGGACACCGCTTAACACTTCAAAGTCCATTTTCCCGTTGAGGCATCTCACAACCCACGGAGCTGGCTTTCGTAGCCTCATTCTGTGATGACAGAACAGCCTGCCTGAGAGACTGCGTGAAGAGGGGAAATGCTGCTTCCATACCTGGATCAGGCAAAGCAGCCCAGCCCTGGCCCCTTCTGGCACACTCCCCGAGCTCTGCAGAACGTCCTGTGCTGGCCAGGTGGATCCGCCTTGACCCACACACTCTGTGCTGACACCCCACCAGAGGAACTCCAGTGTCCGGTTTCAGAGTTGGGAGGAGGGGGCAGGGGTGGCCACTGAGTCAAGCTGAGAGGTCTGTCCAGACATCAAAGCCTGGGCAGGGCCTTGTGACAACCCCTCACTCCCAACAGCAGAGCTGATGCTCCTGTAGGCACTGGCCTGGTGCCGTTTAACCCCCACACACCTGCCTCCCACTCTAGAAAGAGGGGGGTGATGAAAATGCCACCATCACAGACTTGCCACGAGGACCATGTGAGCTGATCCACGGAGTGTGCTTAGGACAGCGCTGGTCCCCGGTACCTGCTGCCTGAGCGTCTGAGTGATGTGGCAGCATCTCAGCTCTGGACAAGCACTCACTCAGATTCTGCTGTGCGGGGACAAGCCTCACTGACCCTACAATTCCACCTGTGTGCAAGGTCGGGGAAACGGCGGGCAGGCAGAGAATCTGCTTCCTCCACAGGCTGGAGGGAGCAGCAGGCTCTTTGGGAGGTGAAGGGGCTCCATATGAGGTCAGAATGCTTCCTTGGCCTGAGGCATCAACCTGTAGTTGGGGGCTGGGTCTCATTTTCACTCCAGCCACCGACCTCATGTATCATTTACCAGGGGTGCAGAAGTCCTGGCTACAGAGCCACCACAGCCATCTGGTCTACCTGCTTGCCCCCCTGCAACACTACCCTGCCCAGGCAGGATATAAACTCCAGCACACGCAGGCTGGAACCCTGAATTTTCTGGGTTGGGAACCGCTTGTCTATATTTTAATCTGCGTCATCTCCTCCCATATGGCAACAAGACATTCTTTTCCCTGTATACCAGAGCTTAGGGTAGAAAAAGAAATGTTTGAATTTATGCTACCATAAGTCCTGTCTTCTTGGGACACAATTTCCAGGCAAAGGGGCTTAAATCAGTAAAAATGCCCCTTCTATTCCCACGGACAAAGAGGTGGTAGAGATGCTTGTGAAAGTGAAAGTCACTCATTTGTGTCCGACTCTTTGCAACCCCATGGACTATACAGTCCGTGGAATTCTCCAGGCCAGAACACTGGCGTGGGTAGCCTTTCCCTTCTCCAGGGGATCTTCCCAACCCAGGGATCGAACCCAGGTCTCCCTCATGGCAGGCAGATTCTTTACCAGCTGAGCCACCTGGGAAGCCCAGAGATGTTTGTACTTGCATTAATTAGACAGCTACGCATGCATGCCTGTGAAAGGCTCTGTCAACCTGGGGATACAGGAGGAGCGAGGTTTGGTATCAGGACAGGCCGGGAAACACAGTGCCATGGCACCCTGGGGTGCACGCCCAGACAGACCGCAGTCCTGGTGCCATGGAAGCCCGGGGCAGGGCCCTTCCCAGCCTGGATGGGGAGCCGGTTGGGGAACAGTACCTGGAAGAGGCCTTCTCAGGGAGGCGTCTAGCTTTGTTTAATGATACAGATTCCGAGAATCCGAACTGAAAAAGACCTCTGTGTTCAGGACGTTTTGACAGTTAAAAAAACAAAAACTGACAGTCTCTCTGGAAGTGAG
Source organism: Oryx dammah (assembly GCF_014754425.2). Taxonomy (NCBI): domain Eukaryota; kingdom Metazoa; phylum Chordata; class Mammalia; order Artiodactyla; family Bovidae; genus Oryx; species Oryx dammah. Next base: position 117,003,651 of record NW_024070202.1, on the reverse strand, counting down.
AGGCATGGCTCACAGGTGGCTCACCCCCGCCAGGGCCCCCCCACCTGGCCCCCAGCCTGGCCCCCCCAGGCGTACTTCCGTTCCCAGGGCTTTGAGGGAAGGTGGCTACCCGGGTCCTTCTGCCAAGGACTAGCCAGCAGGGGCAGGCTTAGGGGGAAGAGACCCCAAAGGTAAGCCAGTGGGTCTCCACCTTGGCGCTGCTTAGAATCACCGGAAGGGCTTTAATATGCTCCCTGGGGGGCTCTGCACGCAGCCAGAAGGTGCTGGAATCCAGAGGCCTGAGCTTGGTGCACAAAACCGGATATCCTGTGTCCAGGTTTATTTTAGGTTTTAATATTTTTTAAAAAATTGAAGTCTAGTTGTTTTACGATGTTGTGTTAATTTCTGCTATACAGCCGGGATTCAGTTATGGTATATATATATTCATTTGCTTTATATTCTTTCCCACCGTGGTTTATCACAGGATATTGAATATAGTTCCCTGTGCTCCATGGGAAGACCTTGCTGCTCACTCCCGTGTCTTTTTTGGTGTGTGTAGCCTGCTGGGTGTGTGGGACAGAGGATGGATTTTCCGTTTCCGGGAGGAGGCCTACCTGCGGGGGCCAAGGGGCCTGTCAAACATCACAGATGTGACAAGAGGCGTGGAGTAGAGTCCACGAATCCAGTGCCTGGCCCCCTGCCGGCCAGAGGTCCTGGCTGTAAGTCTCCGGACTCAGTGGAGCTGCTGCTGAGGGCACAGCTGTGAGTTCCCGAGGACCCCTTGCTTTCAAGGGGGCCACAGGGCCCCGCGTCTCCCCAGGATGAGCTGTTTCATCACAGATGCCTCGTGGGGGCTGCAAGCCTGGCGCCCCCCTGATGCCAGCTCTCAAGGGGCCAGGGGCTGGGGCGATGGCTCCAGGGACAAAGGTGGCTGGAGCATCCTAGGTCTCCTGGAGGACAGGGGGCCGAGGAGGAGGCCAGCCTGCTCCCTGGGAGCCACGAGGGGGCCTGCCAGGATGCCCACTCTGTGCTGCCAGGGCCTCATGGCCTTCTAGGACTCACAGTCCGCTCTCAGGGGCCCCCAGGGTTCACCCTCAGGCACGAGAGGAGCAGAGCACAGAGGGGAAATGATTCTCGGAGGCTCAGTGGGAGAAGGCAGCCGGTCTGGGGGTGCTGTACCCGCAGGCCGAGCAGCACTGGAGCCAGTGGCCACACCAGGCCCTGGAAGAGGCTCTCAGACGCCCAGCTCCAGAACTTCTTGTCTGTGGTACCAAGTCATCCGGTTCATGGGGCTTTGCCACGGTCGCCCCAGGAAGCTGTCAGAGATGGGTAAAGTGCCACTGGACGGAACCACGGGGAGGCCAGGGAAGGCTGTGCAGGCCAGCTCCAGCAACCCCAGCACCTGTTAGGAGGCAGTGCATGGAGACGGATGGAGGCGGGGGACCTTTTAGAGGTGCCCAAGTCCATAACCCCGTGCGACAGCCAGGCACAGCCCAGCAAGGGCACCAGGGTAGAGAGGGCTGAGGCCAGAGCCCCCACCTGGGGGTCCCTCCTGGGAAGGAGGGCGGGTGTGAGCCCCCAGAAGATGGCCCTTGCCCTCTTGGCCTCCCTAGCCTTCAGTGGGTGTCTGGGACACAGAAGAGGCTCAGAACAAGCCAGTGGCCATTTGTTGCCCCTGGACTGGCCGGCACTCACGTGACCCCTGGCCCCCTTCCCATCCCAGCCTGGAAACACTGAAGCCTGAGAGATTTGAGAACAGCGCCGGGTACTCCCTCCCGAAATGAAACCAGCCGCTCAGCCAGACAGTGAGAGGGCCTCGGCCTCCAGGGTGGGAACGGGAGGAGCTTGGGACAAAGTATATCTTTATTTTCACGTGGCCCTACAACTCGCCTGCCCAGTCCGGCCCGGCCAGGACCACTTCACCAAAGGGATGGCCCCAGGACCCCACACTGACCCTCTCGCCTCCCCTCCAGCCTGTGCCCACTCTCCCTGATTTGTTTCACTTGGAGAAATACTTCTGTTTTGATTTAGCTACACTCCCGTCATCTCTTATACGAGCCCCTCCCCCACCCCAGGTCATGCTAGGTGGTCCATCCCCCACGTGGGTATCTGAGGCCTCTGGGAACTTTCCGGGACCCCACCACCCCGGCAATGGGGTTTAAGCAAAATGTTTGCACTAGTCTTTCCTGGCGGGTTGACTTTGCACAGAAAACAAAATATTCCCGCCCGAAGCAACTTGAGAAGTGACCACACACTCAGGTTTTTCCCGGATGAGACCTGCTCAAGGTCACACCAAGAGGCACAGGGTCACATTCAGGGTCACGCTCAGGTGGTTGGTGACAGCTGGGCGTCCCCAGGAACGGGTCCCTCCTGCCTGTTCCTCTGCCCCTTTCTTTCTCCAGCTCCTTTCATGGCCACCCCTGTCCCCTCCCACCAGGTCCCCAGCCCATCCTCCCACCCGTCCCCACCTCTGGCCTGGGGCCCTCCATGTCCCAGCCCCGGTGCTCCTCCGTCACCTCTTCCAGGAAGCCCGCGGGCCTCTCTTTCCCAGACCTACTGAAGAGGCTTTAGGATGAGAGCCTGAATCCAAGTAGGTTTGCAGGTGCGGGCGGGTGGTCTTAGCTCCCGCCTCTCGCTCCCTGCATCCAGCCCCCGGCCCATCACCAAAAACTCAAGGCCCTGGTGAAGGAGGAGGGAAGACGGCCAGGCCCTGCCTCCTTGCTGCCCGGAACACGGACTGGACCGCCCTGAGCCTCCCGCCTGCCGCCTGCGGTTCCCGCCCGCTCACCGGCGCCGGCGTGGTGGCTGCGGGCTCCCGGGGCGCGTCCCCGTTGTGACCTCGGCCCGGGTCGGCTTCGACATCTGACGGCGAGCCGAGACCAAACAGTGTCCGGCGGGTGGTCCCCGGGCGCGCTCCGGGCTCCTCGGGGCTGGGGCAGGGTGTCGGCCCCCACCCACCGCCCGCCCGGACTCGCCAGCAGGGGCGGCCACGGGCCAGGGCCGGAAAAGGAGTGTCGCCCCCACACTCACCGCAGGCGCTCCTTCTGGAACCAGGGGGGCGCTTCCTTCCCCTTTGAGAGCCAGTGTCCGAGTCAGCCTTCCCCTGGGCTCGCCTCCCGCCCCTTGCACACACGCACACGTGCACACACACGCGCGCAGAAACACAGGCCCACTTGGACACGCGCCCCGCGCATCGCACTGGCTCTCAGAGGCCGGTCCGAGGGGGACCGCAGGGGGTGCGGAGGAAGGATCCACAGGCCTCCCCGCGCAGGGCCTCGGGAAGGGAGGGGCCGCGGCCGCAGAGAGCTCTGCCGGTCCACCTCCAATCCCGCGTGCGGCGGAAGGCAGGGGCCGGAGTTGGGACCTCGGAGCCTGCGGCAGGGAACGCGAAAAGCCGGTGCCCGCGGAGACGAGGGCTGGTAGGACTGACCGAGGCTGGCCTCCGCCCGCGGGCGCGGGGCGGGGGTGGGGGCGCTGGGGCCCGCGCGCCGACGCCCCCTCCCTGCCCTGCCCCGAGCAGCACAGTCCTGTCCGCCTGGCTTTGCCCAGATCCCCTGGAGGCGGAAGATGGAAGCTGGCTTTTGTCTGACCTGGTCAGACAGCCGTTTTGTGGGATAAAGGCTTAACGCTCGGTGAACACGCAGAAAAAGCTCAGCGCTGGCCCTCTGACAATCCCATTGTCTGGGGCCTGAGCCCAGCGGTTTGGTCTGAAAGCGCCAAGTTCATGACATTTCAAAGAGAAACGATACCGGGAGTGGGGGGTAGGAAGGGAGAGGGCAGGGTGGGCAGGAGAAACAAAATCCAAAAAGGAGATAACAAAATTTGACTCCTTGGCCCCCGGTCTTCCTCGGAGGCCCCCTTCAGAGCCCTTCAGACTAAGTCCCTTTCTCAAGACACAACTGCACCGGGAGCCTGGCTGATGGAGTCAGCGTCGCCAGGGGCTGCAAGGTGAAGGTGTGAAAAGATGCTCAAGCACTGCGGAAGCTTCCGGGACTATTAGCAAAGCCCGAAGCCATTAGCACAAGCTCCCATTGTCTGCACTGCCGGGCAAGATGAGATTTTTGTCAAGGTCTAGGTGACATTTGTTACTTTAGGTGACAAAATGAGTTCATTTTAAAGAGCTAGACTGCTATTGTTTTCCTCTCATTTTTATTATTATTACTAATATATCCTTTTTAAAAAAAAACACTTTTCTGAGCCAGGGAGCAGAGGCGCTTCCATTTTTAGTGTTTCATTTGTTTAATGTGCCTCTGCAAAAGCAAATAATTCGGGAGAGAAAGCAGAGGAGTCGGGAAATTGAATCCGTTTTGTCTCCAGCCAAGTTTCCCTTGAGTGATTTCGTTTGCTTTCTGTCTCGCTGAGCAGGCTCCGCTTTCGGACGTCCAGCCGGCTGGGCCTCCCCGCGGCCCTCCGCCCTCTGTCCGGGGAAGCTGTCCTCTGGAAGAACAAAACAGGCCTTCCAGAATCATGCTAACGCGAGGAGAAAATAGGATTAGGCAAAAGTATCAGCAAGGTAAGTCGGATTAACAGCAAGGTTCAATACATTTTGGCGTTCCTGTACAGTTTTTAATTCTACAAAGGTATATGTTTCCCTTCCCTGGTTTTATTTAAAGAGGCTGTTTGTTTGTGCCCAAGAGGTAGACGATGAGCGATAAGGCTCTGTGTGGAATTGGAAACGTATAACCTTGCAAAATGACATTTCGCCCTGTAGAGTGTGACACGCTCCGGCAGATAAAGGCAGAGTGCCGACGACGGCTCTTTGTTAACGCCTCTTGCCCCCTGGCGTCGCTTTGATGGAAGGACACCCCCTCGCGCTGCTGCAGAGCGTCTGCCTGCCGGCTCCGTCCCCGCAGGCAAACGGGGAGGTGCCTGCTGGCCCAGCCGCTTTTTAAATACCCCAAGTTGGGGTTTAAACACTTAGGAGCAGGGACTGGTGATCGCGAAGCCAGGGGAGCAGAGAGTTTGATGGCAAAGACAGGTTGTTTGTACTACTGGAAAGACAGAGATCGGCCCTGCCTTTTGTCACATGCCGATTTAGTCTTCATTTGTTAATCAGGCTCCTCCGTCTGTCCTAAATTAATGCAATTCTTTAGGGCAAGGCAAGGGGGCATTTATCCTTGTTTCAGTTTGCAGGTCGTTTAGCAATAAACTTGGCAGGGGGCTGCAGTTCCCTGGGTAGTCCCCTCAAGGAAGTTGCTGCCTCTGCCACTGTTTCTGAAGGTCCTTTCCAAGATGAACTGCAGACAGAAAGCGAGAGGGGAAAGAGTCCACCCCAAAGGCTTTCGAAGTTCTGGCTGAGAGGGAAACGTGTTTGAGAAAGCTCAAGGCCAAAGGCAAAGAAAGGTCTGCTTGCTGAGTGCTTCCCCCTTTGGAGGAGGCCAGGACAGTCAACAGGATTTCTGCCTCCATTTCAGACTTGTCGTATGTGGTAGGGCATGGTTTGGAAACGTGAATTTCCAGAGACAGAGCAGGCTCCCCAAGAGAACTAGGCAGGGCCGGAACTCTGGGCTCCCATCAGCTCTGCAGAAGTGACCGAGAAGTTTGTTCTGTCTGAGCGCTGGCTCTGACCTGCCTTGTTAGGTGCGGGCTTTCCGCAGCGAAGCTGGAGAATTCCTGATGTGTGTTTCTATAGTGTTCTCTGGGTGATGCATTTAGTAAACCCAAGAAGTCTATAATTCCATTTTGATTAGTGAAAAGAGAGTCTGGGTTTGTTTTGTTCATTTTTTTTTTTTAAGATGTCTGCCTCTTTTGGGAGTTGAATGCAGATGTGTGTGTATATGAGAAGGAATGAACTTTTGCAAAGCGAGATCTTGCCGATTCCTTGTTTTAATGCCTCAGTCTGCGGATTCACGCACGAATGCCTCTTCTCCAACTGATCAATAACCTAGCTCATTACGGAGGCCGCCGAGGTCCAGGACCCGTAATTTTTTGTTAGGTGGGAATAAGACTCACCACCTTTTGAGTCCAAACTCTGCTCTGGTTACCCAGTACCTACACTTTTAAAGTTATTTATTTCCATTCGACAGCAGACGGTTCTAAAGGCCTGGAGATTCTGGACCTTTTTGCCTCCTCCTCTCTCTCTCGTTATCTTTAGGCCGTAACATCTTTCAGGGCCTTTCCTTTCCCAGAGCCCATACCTGTAAGTGAGGTTTCCATTTTCCCAGCTGTCAGCTCCAGTACCCAGCCCAGATGTGGCAGGAGGAGGTGTGGTCCACTACCCTCCTCCCCACCCTCCTCTTCTGCCTCATGGTGCCAAAGCCTTGAGCTTATGGTTCCCAGATTGGAACACGTTGCACAAATGTTCCTGTAGAAGAGAAGGACAGAAGGAGAGTTGTAGAGCTGTTGTGTGCTGACGGATATGCGGGAAGCATCAGCACGCACACTCGCTCGCACACCCGTCTTTGAGCTTGGGATTCAGATGCCTCTGCTGGTTTTCGGTTTTGCCGAGCTGGTTTACAACCAGCGGATGTATTTATTAGGGGGATATTGTCCTCCTTCCTACTAGCAGCATTGTTGCTTTATCTGGAAATTAAAAGTAAAGATGGAGCATCCTCCATGGAGAAAGAGGACAGCCCAGACTCCCTTCAGGACCTGGGCCTGCACCCCCTGCCTCTCCATCTCCAGCCCACAGATACTGCAGATAATAACCCCACCACCACCACCACCACCGCCGGAGAGGTGGGCAGGCCCTTGGCCTTTGTGCCTTTGTTGGCCTTGGTACTGGCGACCTCGAGCTCACTCTGCTTCTGGGCTCTGGGAGCTTGCTGACTGCAGGGCTGGGGGTTTTAGGTGTTGCAGAGGCTCTCCTTGGCAAAGGCCCTAGAGGAGCATGGTTGCCCAAGCCACGGTTCAGGCCTGAGCCTGAGCTCCGAGGGGTTTTGTTTTTGTTCGAAGAGGGGTTTTGGAGACATGACACGCTTGCAAAGCCTAGGGGTAATACGAGGAGAATGCTGGCAAGAATCCAGCCCCAGCGCCAAGGAGGTCAGCAAAACCAGGTTTTAGGAAGCCCTGGTCAGGTTTGTGGGCGCTAGAGAGAGACCACGTTGGGTCTGCAGGGTTGACACTTTGCAAGCCTGGAGGATGGGCACTGAGCGAGCCCTTCTTCCCGCTGCAGGCCCGCTTAGAGAGATTAAGTCCTTGCACAACCACAGACCCCTGTATCAGGTGGGGAACCCCAATCTGAAAGGGAGAGATGGGGAGCTTTGGAAACCTGCCACTCCAGTGATGAGAGATGGGGAAGGCAAATTCACTTCCACTGGACTGCTGTACAGTAGGTTTGAAGAGAATAAAGCAAAAACTATTAATGTGTTTAAGTATATATACTTACTTCATATTAGTCTTCTCTAAATATAGCTTCATTGGGTGTCTTCACCTCTTGAATTGAGCAGAGTCCAAAAGCTGTCTCCTGGCCAAGTTCACACACATCAGCTCTCTCCCTGGGCGTCTCCATGCATTTTATTTACCCTACAGTTTATTCAAACTTATTTTTGAAGGCAGTTTTATTCGGCTTGTAAAGACTTTAACTCATCGGGTATGCACTGTAAAAGTTTCACAGTCAGATGCCAGCCCAAATTCCAAATCGAGAAGTTAAATATTTGTTTTTAATTTTCTGGCTCAAACATGTTAACTAACAGAAATGATTCTTTCTGCTCTAATATGCATGCATAAATGGACTTGTTATTAGAACCCTCCCTTAAAACAGCATTTGCTTCCTGCCCTGACACATTGTGCTTGAAAACTCCATTCTTAGAAGAAATTTTAATATGTACAAATAAAGAGCAAGTGCTTGACCTCAGGGTACTTTGGTCCAGAAGGCAGGACACAGAGGACACAGCATTCATATTATTATTTGAGTAGCTTGATTATAGAGCAGTTTAAGTAGAAAAATGTATTTTGTGGGAAATTGTAAAAGGGCTTACTTCACAGAAAATATTGGCACCAAAGTCCTCTTAACAGTTGTCCTTTTCAACATTATAATAGAAGATTGGATCAGTAAATTTGGAATTTTGTAAAAAATTTCAGGGTTTAACTTGCCAAATATTTTAACTGTGTTGCATTTTTTTTCATTTACCTATTTATACATGTCACTTTCTTGAATTAGCAAATCGCTCTTCACTGAGTGCAACTAAGTGACAGAGAATATGAATAGGTTTGGAAATAACCTCACACCTGACCTGGACATCGTTGGGAATGGAACCACAGATAACTGTCTTCTCTGCAGAGGGGTGTTTCCAGGCTAATCATATTGCAAACAGTTTAACAATCCTGCTCAAACTAACATCCCGCGTCTGATGGAAGAGGTGCCGTCTGACCGTAAACCAAGGCGGGATCCATCACAAAGAATCAGTGTTCCCACATCTTCACATTTGACTTTTTTTAAAGGACCCTTTTGGGAAACAGATGCATCTAATGCTTGGGGAGATGGGTGTTAGGCACACACCAGTCACGTAGTAACAGCCTTAACCAGCGAGCTGTTTACCTGGTCTCTGCTTTATTCTCCAATTCTTAAGGAAACAAAGATGCCGCCTGCCTTCCTCTGCGAGGGGCAGCTCGTTTTCCTTTCTTGTGGAACACACACTAAGGGCCCTCTCTGGCCCTGGACCAGGTGTTAACTCTCCTGATTAACGCCCCCACACCTCCTAGAGTGACCTGAACTGCCTACCTCTCTTTTCAGCCAAGCAGGGTTCACGTGGAGTCTGCCCTTTACGGCATCCACGTGTCCCCTGCATGACGCACAGGCGGAGAAGCTGGCCATGTATAACCAGAGCTACGTAGGTTCTAGCTGGTTGAATACAACCGTCTGTGGTCTCCCGGCAGGCAGCTTGAGTCCACGAAGCCCCCTCCACCCCAGGGCAGAAAGGAAAGGGAGACACAGCTTTCAGGTCTCCAAGGTGCACAGGGATGGCAGGGCTTCTAGGGGTCATTCCTTTTCACCAAACTAAGGGATTTAGCAGGTCATCAGGTAATTCGAACGTACTCTGTAGCCAACACCATTTTAAGTGTTCCAAGAGAAGCTTCCCTCTCTCTGACATCTAGGACCCCCTTGGGGGAGCCCTTGCTGGCACACAGTGAAGAAGGCAGACTTCCTCTTTCCGGCATTATTTTGAATCTTCTCCCCCGGATCTTACTGGAGACTCATCAAGTCCTGTGTGCTCCCACTCCTGGCTCGCTCCTGTCCTGGTGGGGCTGGTGATGGAAACGGGTGGGAAAGGAAGGGACAAGGGGGTACCTCCCTTTCACTTTTGCTTGATGCTGCCTGTTAAACACAGCAGGGCCAGAGAGCTCCCCTATTAGCGTTCCATCCCCGCTGCCTTCGCCTCATCTAAGAGCTGCCCCTGTACTGTAAAAAGCGACCCCGTTCCCTACACTGCTTGAAACGCGGCTGTAAGATTTGGCTGAATCAAGCTGCATTGGCTGCCAACACGTGGGTCCGGGCGTGGGGGCGTTGTGAGTGCCCGGGGACGCGTGTGCACGGGGACGCGTGTGCGCGGGCACCGTGCGAGGCGTCCGCGGTTCAGACCGGCTCCTCCAGGCGCAGCAGCCGCAGGCTGCATTTGAAAGGCGGGCGAGGGTGCAAGAGGTCGAAGGGGCAGCGGGTCCAGGGGAAAGAAGAGAGACAATTAGGACCTGTCGGGGTGCCTGCACTCTCCCGCCTTCCCTAAGTGACCTTTACGCCCGTGGCGGCGAGGAAGTAAACAATATTGATCAGGTTCTTCCTTGGGTTCCACGGGGCCGCGCTCCGCTGTGCAAAATGAACCATTAGCGGACGCTATTGACCGAGCGCGCTGGCGGCCTCTCCCCCATTCACCCGTCCTCGCGTAATGAATTCGTCCATTTAGAAACATTACAAGGAATATTGGAGATTGACTGCCAGAGGAAGTGACACTTGACCCTTGCATCCTGCGCCCTGGAGGGGACAGCAGCCCGGTTTCAAAATAGCAGTCCCCGAGCAGCGCCGCGCGGCGGTGACCGGCCGCCGCCCTCCGGAGCCGCTCCGGACCCCCTCGCCCGCCCCTCCCGCCCGGCAACCCGCGTTCCCCGCTCGACGAACCTTCTTGCAGCCGCGTTTCAATCAAACTCACTGGGATGGCACCGAGCAGGCGCCAGGGACAAGAAACACGGCACGGGCTACAACGCGCGAACATGCCGAGCGGCGCGCTCCAGCGCCCTCGACCACGCGCGCTCTGCTCGCCCGACCCCACCCGGCCCGCGCCGGTCGCCGAAGGAGCTGGGGCCCGCGGCGTCGCCCCCGGACGCAGGGACGCCCCCTGCGTCCCGCCCCCAGCTCCCGCGCCTCTCGCTTCAGTCTCCGTAGCGAGCCGGGCGGGCGCTTGCGCTTGGCGAGTCCGGGGCTGGGGTGCCGGGGAGGGGGGTAAAGAACGTCGCCCCCCCAGTAGTTCGCTTCCTGTGGGGACCCGCGCGATAACAGACCAAGACGCAGAGAGAAAGGAGAGAAAGAGAGAAGACGAGGGAGGGGAGAGGGGCCTTGGCGTGCGTCCCGCCCTTGGGCCTCCGCGCCCCAAACGCCCCGCGCTTCGTGTGGTGCTGGGGAGGCTCTGAGACCGCGGGGTCGCGGATTTGGGACGCGTAGGCTATTCACAAACACAATCGGGTGCCGAATTTGGCTTCTTCGTTTCGAAGTCGGGGAGGACCGGTGTGGCTGGGAGCGCTCGAGCTCCGCGCTCCGAGCGCTCCGCTCTGTCTGCCGCAGGCCGCGCGGACCCGCCGAGGTTGCTCCGCCCGAAAGTCCGGCCGCGCCTTTTGTTCTAGCCTGTGGCCGTAATTTAACATAAAATGCCTATCAGAATTACTGCTGCTGCTACGCGGCTTTCCTCTTGTTTTGCCACCAACTAACAGGATTAGCCAACAAGAGCGAGATTTCAAATTAACCATAAAAATTACAAATTGCAATTCATTTAGCTGTCCATTTACTACATTAAAAAACATAAATAAATGAATCTGTGTTCGGAGGGTTGAAAGGGCTGCAAGGAAGCCTGAGCATCTGGACTCGGGTCTCGAGTCAGGTCTCCGCGCCGGGAGGCCGAGGGCTGAGAGATTTTCAGCGTCCTCCGAGACAGAGGCCCTGTGAGCCCCAGGGGTCTTCCAGGGGGCTTAGGACCCGGAAGGAGGCCCCTGAGTGCAAGCATTCCGGAGTATTCCCTGGGAAGGGCCTGGGGGGGAGGAGGGTGTGGGCACGGAGGAGAGGTCTAGGCGACAGGCTCTCCAGAAGAAACACCAGGGAAGGCAGCAAACAGGATTTGCAAAACTCCGACTGGTGGCGGCAATTCATTCTCCTTTGCTGCCTAGAGTGTAAGGAGTGACATGATGGTGAAATCTTTGCTGCCTTGGGCTGTGGACGGGTCCCAGCCAAGTTACATACGCATTCCAGTCTGTTTGCTTGAGCAACAACAGCCGATGTTTGGAGGCATGGTGGCCTTTGACACCCAGCTTCTGCTTTCTAATTTATTGAAGTTTCACACTTCACAGATGCCCTGAGTCCTAAAGTTTTGTCTGAGCAATGACGGACTCGATGGGTGGGGTGGGCCAGCACAAGAGGATTCCAGCTTTGCTGGGAGAGGCAGGCTGGGCAGGAGTTCTGTTCTCCCGTGGCCAAACGTTTCCCCCGTGGCCCATCGACACTTAAGGGGAAACACTGACTGTGCTTCACTCCCACCTGGTTGGTTTTTTGTTTTTCTTAGTTCAGGAGATTTTGTTCCAAAACTAAATACATAGTCTCTGGTAACAGACGAGCTTTCCTCCTCTCTGCAGCTGGAACCAGGCCTCCCCAGGGCAGGTGGCGATGCCCCCACTGTGTGCGATCAGCCTCCAACCCTGCTGGCCACCCTTGGGGTAGGGAGCCTCTAGCTTCTCTCCCGCAAGTTAGCCTGGTCTGGGGATTGGGGGTACTTCTGCCGACTACATGGGCACCTGTCCAGTGGATCACTTTCTGTAGATTTGGGAGAGGGAGTGCTTGCCCCATTGGGGAAGGTGGGCTGGCTGGAGTCGTGGGCAGGACCTGGGAGTTGGCACTGAGCTGGTGATGCACGCAGGGCAGCCTGGCTCCCTTGCCCTGCTGTCCCAGGATGGGAAGAAAATGTGCTAGGTAGGTCTAGGGCCCCACCATGACATGCACCCCGGATCTTTCCAGACACACATTCTGTGGCACTCACACAGCCCTCCCGCCACTCCTTACATAAACTCTCCGGCCAAATCTAGAGGAGGATCTTCAGCCTCTCTAGAATGTTTGGGAATAAATCACAACCGAAAACAGCTAGCCGGATTCCCCTGAGCCTGGGCCTCCACTGTAAAGCCAGAGGAAGGCAGGCCAGGGAGGAAGATGGGAGGTGCGGCACTCTGGGCACCCACGGGCTCCTGCGTGGCCTGGCGCCTCTGTCCCACCCAGCCTGACCTTTCTTGTCCTCCTGAACCTGCTCAAACGTTGGGTGGGACCCCCAGAGAGGGCGCCTCCAGCTTGGGGAGGCTGGAACGCCGGGGCGCAGATTTTCCAGAACCTCGGGGGGCGGGGGGAACCACGGAGCCTTTGACTGAGCCTTTGACGAGGCCTTGGAGCCTTTGATGGCTCCCCGCAAAGGGCAGGCTGGGTGCCCAGGTGGCGCTCCCCGCACTTGGGGAGTGTCGCACCCCCGGGCCCCCTGCTGCGCCACCCCCCCCCCCCCCCCCCCCGCCCCGCAGGCCTCGGTGCGCCAGGGGCTCGGAGCGCGCGCAGCCCGCACTCGCACAGCGCCTTCCGCGAATAAGCGGCGAGGGGAGGGGGGTAGTTTTCTTGTTCTGCCGTCTTGCTCTATCATCCACGATCACGCAGCCAGAAGACGCTAAGGTGGTTTGTTCAACTCTCCGCCAACAACCGCCGTTCGGGTTAGGACTCTACTCCTCGCAACTCTGCGTTCCCGGGTGCACAGGAGCGGAGAAGCCTTTGTTCGGCTGACAAAGAACGCCCGCCCGCCAGGACAGCCCAGGACGAGTGGGGTCCCCGCACCTCTCTACAGGTTTAGGGGCTGCTGGGTTAGGGACACCTCCGCGGATCCCGACCATGTTCGTTTGGGGCCCCAAACTGTTCCCTTGAGCCTGCCAGAGCCCTGCAGAACCCTAGCAAAAAGTACCTAGCCTGCCCCAAACAGGGCCATCCGCGGGGCTTGGAGGTGTGCGCATCCTTCTGGGACTGTGGGGAAAGGGGAGCCGATTTATTTTATTAAAGTTTTCCAGACACTCACTGAGATGGATAGGTGACTGTCTCCCCTGCACCTCTGAGAAACTCAGGCCTCGCAGCTAGGGGCTGAATTTGAGCAAGACTTGGCCTCCAGAATTGCTCCTCTGCTGACGCCCTCAGGGACCCCTCACAACGGAGCCTGCTCGGCCGGGTCTCAGGCTGCTGGCCTGGGACATGACGATGACCTGTCCACCCTGCTGACTTCATCGTGGACTGAAGCCCAGACTCTGCAGAAGGAGAACCGTCCTAGCCTATGAGGTTCGCCCGGGGTGGGTCAGACAGGATGTGGGTGAGTGCAGTGGTCCTGACCATTCCCCTCGGAGCAGTGGGCACCCCCCCAAGACAGCACTTTGCACCTTGGTAGCTTTCAATTATTGACGTCATCAGAGAATCTCAGTTGGGGAGTCTCAGAGCTGGGGTGGTTAGAGGGAGGGTGAGGCGGGGTCTTGTGGGTGAAGCCATCTGGACTCCTGGGTTTCGGTGTCTGCGACCAACAGGTTTTATTAAGTTCCTGCCATGGGTCAAATATTACACTTGGCACACTGTGGAAGGGGGTTCAGGGTGTTGGGGGGTGCAGGGTGATGGGGGGAAGCCCCCATGCTTGTTCCAGCCTCTGTGTTCCCAGAAGCGGTACCCCCCACCACATGAGCCTCCTAGTCACAACTGGACACAAAGGGCCCCCACCGTCTGTCCGGAACCGCCCTAACAGGCCTGCCTGCGTCTCGCATCTGTGGCTTCTTCTCACCTTCGTGTCTGGTCCGGTGAAGCAGCAGCTGTCTGGCTGCAGTGTTTCCTGTGCGTACCAGGGTGAGTGAAGGACTGGTGAGGGGCCGGTGTTTCTGGGAGATGTGTGAGCCTGTGCACAGGGCAATCACTCTGCCGCCTTCCCGGAACACAGACCTGGTCCATCCCCACGGGGTCTGAGCACAGCGCCACCTGGAGCAGTCTCTCCAGGGAATGAGTCCTGCCTCCCTAGGGAGAGGGCCCCAGGGCAGATTTACCGCCCCTCCCCCACCCACTCTGCAAAGAAGTCCTGACCCTTGGGGACCGCGCCCCTGGACCTGCAGAGCCTGTGTCTGGCCTGGGAGACAAGCGTGTCCCCACTTGCACCGCTCCAGGTACACAGGTGCGCCCTCCGTGGATGGAGAACGCCGGAGGTGGCGGTGGAGAATCGGGCAGCGGAGCGGAGGTGGAGGCCCAGCGCTGCCAGGGCTTTGCCTTGGGCAGAAGCAGTCTGTCCACCCAGGAAGCGAGGGCTCTTAGGAGGCCAGTGGGGGCCTGGAGGAGCAGAGCCCCGCCGGCACCAAGGCTGACTGGTGGCGGGATGGCTCCCTCACCCTCCTTGCACTTACGGGTGCAGCCCCCAGCAAGCCGGGCAGAGAGGGCCTGTGCTCACTCTTCCCACTTTACAGGCAAGGAAACCAAGGCGCCACCAGGTCTGGTGACTTGCCCCAGAGCCCCCCCGCTGGGTAAGGGGTGGAGCCTAGGTTTGTGCCCAGCTTGGCCCTGTGCAGTGTCACTTCTTGCCGAGTGACCCCTGTCCCCAGGAGGAGCCCCACCTCCATCGGTGAGCAGGGGCAGGAGAAGGGGGCAGAAGTCCACGCGCCCGTCTGGCTGCCGGGAGCCGGCCTGTCACCCTCAGAGCCTCCCAGTGCTGTCTGGGAGGGCGGATGCCTCGAGTCTTCCCAGATAAAGGGACACAGCTGGCCCCACCAGCCCAGTCACCCCCGCTGGGAGGGGTTCCACATGCTGACCCCGGCTCCTGCTCCCTTTCCTCCTTGCCTTTGATCTGATGAGTCTTAATCCCTAATGATGACCCAGCCTCTGTCCATCTGTTTCCGTCCACCCTCCAGGCAGCAGCGCTGGCCTCTTTGGGATTCTCTGGCCCGAACACCTGTTCCCACCGGCAACTCTTGTTCCCCAAACCTCCCGCCTTCTCACAGAGTGGCCCAGACCCCGCCTCCCCAAGTAAATGTCCCTTAAACAGTCAAGAAAAAGTCAAGCATAGTTAATACACAGAAGAGAGGAGCCAGGCGGTGTGTTCAATAACAGATTTGATGATTTCCTCTGAAGTGGGTAAAATAATATTAAAAGTTAGGCACTTCCCTATGAGACTCTTGGAGAAGGAAATGGCAACCCCCTCCAGTATCCTTGCTTGGCAAATCCTGCAGACGGAGGAACCTGGCAGGCTACATCCATAGGGTTGCAAAGAGTCGGACACGACTGAGCGACTTCACTCACTCTAGAAAACTTAGGTCCCCGAGAAAACAAAGCATTTTGCTCTAGTTCATTTCAAGGCTTCCGACCTGAAAGTTGAAAACACCAGTGAAGACGTAGGAGGCTTCCAGGACAGGGGTTCCCTGCCTGGCTCTGGGGCCCAGCAGATGGGGTTTAGAGACCTGCCCTGCTCCTCACTAGCTGTGTGGCCTTACCTGAATCTCCCACCCTCTTGAGTCTTGTCTCCCGCAGTTAAGTGGGGCAGGAGCAGTGATCGGGAGTTGCTGCGAAATGCTTGGGGCTCGATGCCTGTCGTCACCGCTTTCCTCTTGGACACTTTTTTTTTTAAATTGTCTTTACTTATATTTGGCTGCACCACGTCTTAGTGGAGGCATGTGGGATCTAGTTCCCTGACCGGGGATTGAACCCGGGACCCCGCCGTGGGAGCATAGGGTCTTGGCCACTGGACCACCGGGGAAGCCCTCTTCCAGTCCTTGTGATCCAGCAGGCCCGGATGCCAGGGCCAGGCGCAGGCAGGGGAGGAGAGTTTGGAGGGAGAGGTGGGCCTTGGCGGAGCAGGGGCAGGCAGAGGACGCACAATGGGCCCCCTTACCTGCTGGAGGGACCCCACGTGCCTGGAAAACAAAACTGCGCTTCCATTCAGATTCCAGGTTTCAAAGTCAGAGGCTGCCCGAGATGGAAAGAACCTTGGTGAGTCGAGGAGAGGACCTATTGCTAGCGAGTTCTCCTTCAGCCCGGTCCACGAAGGTGGACGAGCCCTCCTGTGTCTGAAACCGCCGGGCTGGAATCCGGACCTCTGATTGGAGGGAAATCTGGCTGGCTCAGATTTCCCCTTCGTGGCCTTTTTCTGGAAGCCCAGGAGGAGGCGCTGGTGAGCAGCGCAGCATGTCGGGCACAGTCGGGCCGGGGGAGGGGGGCGGGCCCAAGGAACAGCTCCCACGGCCCTGCTCCCCCCTCTGGAGCCTGTGTCGTCTCTTTCGTGTAAAAGTAATAAAAACCCTCGGTCACGTTCACCAAGCCTCCCACGACCTTTGCTGGAAAAAAAAAACAAACCTACCCTGACGACAGCGACTGCAGCCAGATGGGAAATTACAATTAAATTAAAAGGGGCCGCTCTCGCTGTGCAGAGGAGGCTGTGCGGGGCTGGGGGCTGGGCCGGGGTAGGTGGGGAGCCTTCGAAGTTGGGGGCTGAGCGTTTGTGTACCTTGCAGGGGGACAAATGGATTGTCATTCAGCCAAATCAATCCCTCGAGAGGGTGCCCAGCGTGAGAAGCTGGGCAGACGCTGACGTCTGGCCGTCGGGGGCAGGAGGACTGCTTCCGGAGGGCAGTGTTGTCCCTGCCCCACGACCACGGCCTGAGCCCCGAAGTGCCCCGCCCCTCCGCCCTCTCCCCCAGGGATGTCCCCGCAGCCGGAGCGCCGGAGCACTGCTTCAGCATCCCACGAGGGTGTTGAAACCCAAACATGGTCTATTCACGCAGTGTCTCTTGAGGTCTCGGAGGTGCCCCTGGGGGTCCCCACAGCACCTGGGGGCTTCCCACACGCAGCCGCCACACTGCCAGCGACCCCTGGGAAATCGTGCTTCCTGAGGGCAGGGTCCCCCTCAGTCTCGTCGGACGATGGGCCGACAAGGCGTGAAGCACCCACGTCCCTGGAGAAGCCGGTGACCTGTCAGCCCCTGTGCCGTCTGCACGTGGAGTGCTTGTTTGTAACCAGTGGCGACAGACAGCCGGGGTAGACGCGGTCTTAGCTGGAGACGCCCGCGCCTTCTCTTGCGGTCTTAGCTGGAGACGCCCGCGCCTTCTCGTGCATGCTTCGGCATCTGGAGCTTCTGAAGGGCTGTGGGGGCGCGTCCGCGGGACTCTCCTCGCCTGCTGGAGACCTTGACAGTGAGCGCCCACGTCGTGCTGATTTAGGTGCTGAATCTGTTCCGAGGCACCCGGAGAAAGCAGACCATGAGGATGAACCGAAAAGACCAGAAGAGGCGGGGGGAAATGGGCCCTCTGCTGGCCTCCCTGGCTCCCGAAGCCGGTGGCCGCTTTCTCCTGCAAGGCTGCTATGGGCGTAGGGCTGGGTGGTGCAGGCTGTGGGGTACTTCTGTCCTGTCGGGAGTCCAGTGAGTGGACACCAGGCAGCTTTGCCACAGTGTCTGTGCACAGTTGTGATCCAGTGGGGCTCTGGACCCTGGAGGTTGGGAGGTGCCGGGGGAGGACCACCAGAGGACCACCAGCCTCCCTGCAGTGGCCGGCTCACCCCCCTACTGCTGTGTCTTCACTCTGCAAACACCCACCCGCTGGAGCTGAACTGCCGGCCACACCCAGAGACTAGAAATGCATCTGAGGTGGAGGATCAGAGGAGGTATGAGCACTGGGAGGGGACAGGCTCGGGGTGCTGAGGACAGGCTTGGGGTGCTGGGACGGGCTCAGGGTACTGGGGACAGGTTCGGGGTGCCAGGGACAGGCTCGGGGTGCTGGGGACAGGCTCGGGGTGCTGGGGACGGGCTCCAGGGTGCTGGGACAGGCTCAGAGTGCAGGGGACGGGCTTGGGGTGCTGTGACGGGCTTGGGGTGCTGTGACAGGCTCGGGGTGCTGGGGATAGGCTCGGGTGTGTTGGGATGGGCTCAGGGTGCTGGGACGGGCTCAGGGTGCTGGGCAGGGGCGCGGGGTGCACCCTGAATTCACCGACTGGTGCCCTTACAAAAAGAACAGAGGATGCAGGGAGGCCCTCAGAGGACGCAGCCTCTGGGCACTGTGTGGGCAGAGACTGGGGTGGCTCATCCAAGCTGAGGAAGCCAACGACGTGGCACCCCCAGGAGCTGGAGGAGGCCTGGCAGGTTTCAGGGGCATGTGGCCCTCCCACCCCTTGACCCTGCACTTCTACCCTGCAGCTGTGGAGAGCACGTTATTGCTGTTTCAGGCGCCCAGCCTGTGGGGCTTTGCTCCAGGAAACCCTGGGCGAAGCTGAAACGCCCTGCAGGAGAGGACGAGGCAGGTGGCTGGCAGGCGGCCGCAAGGCCAGGGGCTAGGGGTCCCTCCCACTGGCCGTGACGGCACTGTGGTCTGGTGCCCACTGATGCCCTGTGCGCCTGTGACGGGTGAGCCAGGCCCTCGGGGCTCCAGGGTGTGATCTGAGCACCCTGAAAGCCCTCTGCCTTTTCTTTCCGCCCCCCTGCCCCAGGCCCCACCTGAAGCTCCCGCCCGGCCTGCGTGGTGTCCCTGGCCATGTCGTGGTGTGGCAGAGCCCGCAGGAGACGTGACATTGCTGCCCGCTGCCCATCAGCCCCCCAGTGTTCCATGGGCTTTTGCTTAGAGCAGGCAGGAGCTGGTGCTGTGTGACCTTGAAAGGGGGACACAGCTTTGCGACATGCCAGGCACCCTTCCGGGGGGCAGGTGGGATCTGGGTGCACGTCTGTTAGGATATATGTGGATGAGACCAGGTGACGTCCAGGCAGAGAAGAGGGCCCGGTCCCCCCACTGCTGCGCTGCGAGGGTCGGGACGCCGGGGCTGGGGGAAGGGTGGGCCCCTATACAAGCCCAGGACGCGTTCAGGATGGCCCACTGCTCCGGCCACGGCCGTCAGCCTTCTTCCTTCCATCCTCCCGCGTCATGACTCGCTGTCTGCTTCCTTTTTTTCCCAAAGCATGCACTTCTTTGTCTGCCGTGTGGCTCCGGGCCTGCAGCGTCTCCATCAAAATGATTGAAACTGTCACTCGGAGCCGATGTTCACTTAGGCCTCCCTGCGCCCAATTACCCTCGCGGTGAGGCGCCTCCTCGGGATCCCTGGGAACTTCCTGCAGAGATCGGACTTCTGTGCCAGTGTTTCCCAAACAACGTCCCTTGGAACACCAGTTTCTCCAGGTGTTGATGTTATTTGTCCTGCAGAAGGGAAGGGGGAGGTTTCCAAGGAAGAAGCGGTCAGGGTCTCCTCCTGTATGCATAGTAAAGGCTCTGAGAAGGCTGGAGGTGAACACGCCCGTGTGGTTTGATGTAAACAGACAGGCATCTTCCCCGGCATCTTTCCCCAGGGAGCAATACTGAAACCTCCGCGTCTGCAACTGTCTGGGAGAATCCTGTTTCACTATGTGGATGAGAAATGGTCTGAGCAAATCAGACGGGCATATCATCTCTGTTTTGTGACCTTGTAACCGAGCAGCTCTGCCCACCGGGAGGTTTGGAGGGCTGTCGTCTGGGCCGATCCCGGGGGAAATGATGGAGCAGAGTCGGTTTGTCTCCACTGCCTGTGGGCTTCACTCTTTGTCTACTTTTTCCCTGTCTGTGTCCGCACTCCTTGACCTGCTCATATCCCCTGTCGTGTGATTCTGCCCGTCTTTCCGCTCTCTGAAATCACCTTTCAAGACCAGAATGGAAAGCTTGTTTATACTAATGTGTAAATGACTAGCCCATTGATAGTGCTTAACTTTGGTGTGGGTAGGCGGCTTTGTGCACACCACCCAGAGGCCCTGGGCTGTTTGCCGCATAACGGAGGATCACTCCCTTCCCTGTCCCCCTGTGTCTTGGGGACACCAAAGATTGTCCGGCCCAGCCCAGCAGTGCAACCTGGGTCTCAGCCACATGCCACTGCCATCGGAGGAGGGGTGAGGGGGTGGGGCTTCAGTGTGTCCACCTACAAGCTTCCCTCCCTCTCCCCAGCCGCCCTTGGGGTTTCCAAGGCAGCTTCCCGAGCCCACCGTCTGGAGTTTGGGAGCAGGAAGGCTTTTCCTTCCTGAGTCACAAGTTCAAGTGCAGATGGGCCTTCCTCTTTCTTTCCTCAGCTGTTTCCTGAGGTGTGGTGATCACCCAGCGGCCCGTGCACGTTCTTACTCGGTGTGGTGGAGACAGGGACCGTCTGCGTGGACTCAGCCTCTCTCCCGTGGACGGTGGACTCGCTCTCCTGTTTGCCGGGGGCTCAGCTGCTCACAGGGGCCCGGCTCTGGTGCCCCCTTAGCTGGGCGAGGGCAGGAGGCTGTGTGGCATGTGGGCACCAGGTGTGCCCTGCCCACTTTCCACCCTCCTGTGGCTGGCATGTGCCTCATACACTGGGGGTGGCGGTGACCCTAGGATGTAGCAGGGCGGCACCTGCTGCGGGCACCTCAAGGGACAGAAGCACCAGCCCTTCACCCCCACATCACAGCACCACACTTGGGAGACAAACAGTCTCCAACTAACCTGAATCAGCGTGGCCGACATCCTGGTTATCTCTCCTGGGTGTCTGTCACATCTTGGTGGGGGGCTCAGGGTTGCCAGCTGGGGGCAAAATGAGGTCTAAACAGCGGTGTTTGCAGGGGGAGGGCGATGGTGCATGAGATGGGGGCAGGAGGGGTGCCTACCACAGGTGTCCCTAAATTTGGGTGGCATGTCTTTGAGTCTGTGCCTCTGTGGCTGAGGATGGTGGATAAAGGGGGTGTTGGAGGCCTGCCTTCCCAGTAGGAGAGGAAGCTGGAGGGTGGGCGTGCCCTGGGTTCCAGCCTGGGCACTCAGACAGGAGCAAGTGACCCTTTGTGGTTCCTGCCCTTCTGTCCTGCTCTCATTACCGACCCTCCTGAGCCGGTCCCCAGCCCAGGGTCTCCTACCCGGTGTCATTAGAGCCGGTAGAACGAGACGGAGCTCAGTCAGCAGCAGAGGAGAGCCCCATCCTCTGATGGAAGGGCCAGAGGTGCCAGTCAGGCTCCAGGGCACTCGCTCTCCCGCCAGGCAGCGGACAGGCGGCCTCATCGGGCCTGCTCAGGGCTCCCCTGGGGGCTCAGACGGTAAAGAATCTGCTTGTAATGCAGCAGACCTGGGTTCAATCTCTGGGTCGGGAAGATCCCATGGAAAAGGGAGTGGCAACCCACTCCAGCAATCTTGCCTGGAGAATCCCGTGGACAGAGGACCCTGGTGGGCGTCAGTCCATGGGGTCGCCAAGAATCGGATAGAACTGAGCGACTGACGCTTTCACGGTCAGGGGCAGGGGGCGGGGCTCTCGGGGGCGGGGCTCCTGCTCCAGACGGCATGGCCGCACCCGGCGCCTCTGCACACGGCCCTCTGCCGCCGCCGGCTTGAATGGCGGTGCCGTGTGCAGAGTGTCTGGGCACGGCCCTGAGTGAGGTGCCCCGCGCAGCCATTTCTTAGCAGAAACTCTGATCTGCAGGGCGGGGTGAGGGGCGAGGCCTCTGCATGCGGCCCGCTGTGAGCAAGTGGAATCACAGGAAACACCAGGAAGAAAATTGTGTTTATATATAAACACACATGTACGTAAAAAAAAAAAAAAAAAGATTTCTTTTTATTACCCAGATTCTATATGTATCCCTCAGGCGTTGATAGTGGGCTCTGCTGGTGACGAAGCTTCAAGGGTGCAAGACGAAGCCTGGGCGGGGAGGCTGCGTGTGCAGGCCCGTGTGTGTTCACATGCACGTGTTCATGTGGGCACACGCGTGTGTGTGTTCACGTGCACGTGTTCATGTGGCACACGCGCGTGTGTGTACGCGTGCATGTGTTCTGACTGGGCCTTCCTGCATCAGCAGAGAGAAGCTTTAGTTCCCCAAGAGACGCCGTGGGTGCGGCGGGGCTGCAAAGAGGCTCTCTTACAAAGTCTGGGTTGGTTTGCGGATGTCGGCAGACCTGGGTGGACGGGTGGACGCGGCCGGAGGGACGCGAGTAATTGACTCTAGTCATTGGCTCTCCCTGTGAGGAACGGCCGCGAACGCCCCGTGGATTATAATATGGAGGGAATGAATTTTAAAAATTTATGCTTCCCGTGTTCTTCTCTTCATCACGTAGTCCTTTAAATATATCCTCAGCAGGCAATCTGAAATATTTAAGAGGATCATTCTTGATTAAAATCTAATAAAAGGTGGGGGTCGCCTTCCACCACCGCGTTACCTGAGGCGGGGGTGAGGGGTTTCCCACGTGGCCCCCCCTTGTGCTCATCTCTTCAAAGCAGCCTGCTCCCCAGGTCCATCACTTAAGTCAGGACGCCTGGCACGCCCCTTCACTTGGGAGGTCTGTACTGGGCCCCAGGACGGGGTCCCGTTTCCCGGGGTCCCCCTCTGTCTGACCTGTGAGTGGCTGGCGAGATCAGGCCACCAGGCGGTTTGGGTGGTGGTCTCTGGGGTCCACTGTGCCCAGCCTGGCTGTGGTCTACTTCCTGGACCCAGTGCAGAGGCACCTTGGACGCCCGGGGCCCTTTCCGAAGGTCTGCAATCAGACCTGCGCCTGGACACCTAGCATCTGTAGGCGAGACTGCCCGTGCGCGGGAGAAAATCGTTTTTGTCGCTTCCTTTGAGACGGAGCCTGCGTTTGTATCTACATGAAGCGCTCTTTTAAGTAACATCCTGTAGTGTCTTGTCCAGCGGCTTCACTGCACTGATATCTTGGTGGTGGGAGGCTCTGCTATTTTGCTGCTTTGAAATTGTGAAAAGCACTTGGACTGGTACCTCCCAGGGCCCAGGAGAGCCCTTGCAGCCTGAAAAATGGAACAGAGACAAATTAAATGATAATATTGCACCTGCTCGGATCTGCAATTTAGACTCTTAATGAGAAAACAATGAATGGTTTGCCTTTCTGCTTTGTTAGAAGTGCTCATCACAGTTGTTCAGGTTAGAGAGAAGACCCCTCTCCTTCCCCAGCCTTTGCGGTGTTGGCCCCGTATGGACGGTTCCCCCATCCCCAGGGTCAGGGCGCTCCCTGGGTCTGGTGGGGCGTCTGAATCCCTGCAGAGAACAGCAGAGGAGCCGCCTCCTGGAAATACTGGCCAAGAAGCTCCGTGTCCACTCATGAGCCCCGGAGAGCTCTCAGCATCCACTCGATGGCAGGCGATCCGGAGAGCGAGGCAGTCTGCAGTGTACCCCAGGTGCGGCCCATGTTCTAGAAGATTCTAAGAGGAGGAAAGAGCTCTGGGGGCAGGGACTGATCTCTGCCACAGCCCCCGAGGAGCTGCTACTGTCCAACAGCCGCTCCTGAGGGGACGTTCCCCCCTGCTTGTCACACCCCAAAACCAGGCTTTGGTGAGCTTCCCTTGGACCAGGGTCCCATTGGAAAGGGCTGAAGGGAGCTTGTCCCTGCCCATGGGCAGCTGACCCTTTGCTGGCAGGAGGAGAGGCACCCAGGACAGGCTCCTGGGGCCTGTAGACAGCATTTGGGGACCCTGTGCCTTTCCCAGAGAGCTCTCTCTGTGTTCTCAGGGGCTTCCGTGGAACCTAGTGGGTGAGAGCCACTGTTACCCGTCAGGCTTGGCCAGGTTCCATCATCCCCCTGCTCCTGGTCTGTCCTTGGCTGCAAAGGGCAAAGCTGTGCAGTGACACGGCAGCGACGTGAGCGGAAAGCCAAGCTGGAGCCTGGGGGGATCGGGCAGGCGTCATGACCCCCTCCCCTCCGGCACTGCGGGAGCCCCTCCCCAGTTGTTGGTGTGCGGGAAGAATTCCCAGCCTTTTCTCTGTGTTTCCCCCTTACTAATATGATCTCCAGCTGTTTGCCTCCATGAAGGGAAAACAAGTTCATTTTCCTTCATTAATGTGCCTGCTTCCAGAGCAGCTCATTTAGGATTCATTCTGGCAGTGGCTGTAGCATCTGTTATCGTTTTTACCTGGGCCCCACGGGCAAAGGTTCTTACCTTGCCGGCTTCAGAGGGTCGTGCATAAGCGTCTACTCTCTCCTCCCTGAGTGTCGACAGCAGGCAGGAGCCGCTGGGAATTAACGGAGGCCCCCATTCCCCCACCAGGTGAAACAGCCGGATTTGGCAGCCCGGGACACCTGAAGACAGGTGTGCACGCCTGGCGGGGGCTCTGGTGCCCCTTCCCTTCGTTACTGAATCGTGACGATGCCCACTGCTCTGATTCACCCCCCCCCCATTGAGTCCTCAACGTGGGGCTTAGGTGAGAATTCACTGCCCTCCTGGGACTCGGGGGTACCCGGGCGCTCCCTGCGGGGCTCCTGCAGACCTTAGTAACCCATTGAAGGGAGTCAGTTTGCAGCATGGTGTGGCAGCTGGTTAAAACCTGGCAGGCTGTGAGTTGGTGGGATTGCGGTCTGGGTGGATCCGGTGTTTCTTTCTGCTGCATAAAGAACTTGACTTTCCGCTGGTTTATGTTTTGGCCGCTGACGCGTCATCCTTTTCTCAAACTGTCATTTTCAACAATCTGGCAAGCCAAGCCCCAGCTCCAGCCCCTGTAACCTCAGTGAGTAAATTGCCAAGAGCTCCATCCAGTTTGTGTGCAGCTTAAGAAACAGAATAGGATATATACATTTTTCTTTTCAGGATCAAATTCCCATTGAGATTTGCCTTTTAAAAAAAGTACCTCTAAGCCTCCAGTTGGTCTTTGATGAGGAGTGGGCTGGGTCGGGGGGTGCGGGGGATGCGGGGGAGGACGCAGGTGCCGCAGTGGCCACTAGGGGGCCCCAGCGCCGCTCAGCGGGAATCTGTACGTTATCCGGGATGAACCCTGCGCCTCCTCCCGCGGCCTTCAGCGGGGATCCTGGGGGATGTGTCTGTAGAGGTGACCGGGTTCCAGGCGGAGTGCAGGGGTGTGAAGTGATGGAGGTGGTCTTGGACAGGAACCCCTTTCTCCTCAAATGCAGCCCCCCAGGGCTCCGGGAAAACCCCCCCTCCACAGAGCTCGCTGACCACGGACAAAACAGGGTCACTCCTGGGGGCAGCCGCGGACAGGTCTGAGAAGCAGAGGCAGGCCCTGCCCGGACAGGCCTGCAGCAGTGGGAAGTACTTTCCCGGGAGGTGGGTCCCGGGTCATCAGAAATCTACGTGTGCTTGGCAGGAGCGGAGGGTGGGGCAGATCTTTCTGGAACACGGGGTCTGAGGAAGCAGGGTCCCCTTCCCTTCCCCGGGTGTGTGCTGGGGGGCAGGTAGGGGAGGCCTAGGGTTCGGGCACTGGTGTGGGGTTGGCCCTGCCAGGCACACAGGTGGCGGGTCTGTGCTTCTGTCCCTGAGGCTGTACCCCTGGCGACACTTGGGCACGTCTGGGGACATTCTTCATTGGGAAGGAGGAGCTAGGCAGAGGCCTGAGATGCTTGCCAATACCCTGCAGGGCCCAGGGCAGCCCACGACTAACGGGTCCCTGGTCCCCATGTCCAGTGCTGAGGCTGGGGAGCCCTGATCCAGGGGGGATGTCCTGACGTTGGGTCCCCAGGGCTGAGCGGGCACCGGGGCTGCATTCCAGACACCGCTCGTCTGGGCAGGGGGCACAGCACCCTCACCCTTCAGCTCTGGGCACTGGATTTGCCCCTTTCTAGCACCACCTGAACCCCTCCTAGCCTTCGCCCCTCGGGTTCCTATGTGCACCTGCTCTGTGCCAGGCTGGGCGGAGGAGTACCCACTGGGTCCCTGTCAGGAAACGCATTCTACACAATTGGGCTGTTGGACGCAGACCTGAGGGAAGGTCCCTCCATCTCGGAGACCCTTTGGGTCTGTGAGGGCCCTCATGCAGGACCTGGGACGAAGCTGGTCAAACAGATCAGCCGCAGGCCCCTCTGTGTGGCCGCTGGGCTGGGGGAGCTGGCCCGAGGCATCCTGGATGGGCGTCTCTGCCTCAGCACTCTCTGGGGAGTCAGCAGGGTTCCAAGTTGGAGCCCAAGAAGTAGGTTTGAGACAGGGTCTGGCTGAGCCTCTGTCCCCACGGCCTGGAAACGGGTCAGAACCTTGTGGTCACTGTGCCCGTCTCTCCCCTCACCTTACTCTGTCTCTCCACTGCACCACCCCCCCAACCCCACTAAGCCCTGTCTTGCCCTTCCCTGCAGCAGAAAGGGCTACAGGCAGTCCCCTGTCTGGGGATGAACACTCCCAGCAGACTCCACATCTTTGGGACAGCCCCCCTCTGGCCCACCATATGGTCCCTGAACTGGTTGAAGTCATTGGGCCTAAAGCGAAGAAGAACTAAAGAGCCTCTTGATGAAAGTGAAAGAGGAGAGTGAAAAAGTTGGCTTAAAACTCAAAATTCAGAAAACTAAGACTTTATTTTTTGGGGGCTCCAAAATCACTGCAGATGCTGACTGCAGCCATGAAATTAAAAGATGCTTACTCCTTGGAAGAAAAGTTATGACCAACCTAGATAGCATATTCAAAAGCAGACATTACTTTGGTGACTAAGGTCCGTCTAGTCAAGGCTATGGTTTTTCCAGTAGTCATGTATAGATGTGAGAGTTGGACTGTGAAGAAGGCTGAGCACCGAAGAATTGATGCTTTTGAACTGTGGTGTTGGAGAAGACTCTTGAGAGTCCCTTGGACTGCAAGGAGATCCAACCAGTCCATTCTGAAGATCAGCCCTGGGTGTTCTTTGGAAGGAATGATGCTAAAGCTGAAACTCCAGTACTTTGGCCACCTCATGGGAAGAGTTGACTCATTGGAAAAGACTCCGATGCTGGGAGGGATTAGGGGCAGGAGGAGAAGGGGACGACAGAGGATGAGATGGCTGGATGGCATCACTGACTCGATGGACGTGAATCTGAGTGAACTCCAGGAGTTGGTGATGGACAGGGAGGCCTGGCGTGCTGCAATTCATGGGGTCGCAAAGAGTCGGACACGACTGAGTGACTGAACTGAACTGAAGATCATGGCATCTGGTGAGACATCATGGCATCTGGTGAGACTTCATGGCAAGCAGATGGGGAAACAGTGGAAACAGTGACAGACTATTATTTTGGGCTCCAAAATCACTGCAGATGGTGACTGCAGCCATGAAATTAAAAGACACTTGCTCCTTGGAAGAAAAGCTATGACCAATCTAGACAGCATGTTAAAAAGCAGAGACCTTACTTTACCAACAAAGGTCCGTCTAGTCAAAGCTATGGTTTTTCCAGTAGTCATGTGTGGATGTGAAAGTTGGACTATAAAGAAAGCTGAGCACAGAAAAATTGATGCTTTTGAAATGTGGTGTTGGAAAAGACTCTTGAGAGTCCCTTGGACTGTAAGGAGATCCAACCAGTCCATCCTAAAAGAAATAAGTGCTGAATATTCATTGGAAGGACTGATACTGAAGCTGAAATTCCAATACTTTGGCCACCTGATGTGAAGAACTGACTCATTTGAAAAGACCCTGATGCTGGGAAAGATTGAGGGTAGGAGGAGAAGGGGACAACAGAGGATGAGATGGTTGGATGGCATCACCGACTTGATGGACATGGGTTTGAGCAAGCTCCAGGAGCTGGTGATGGGCAGGGAGGCCTGGCGTGCTGCAGTCCGTGGGGTCGCAAAGAGTTCAGACATGACTTAGCGACTGAACTGAACTGAACTGCTGGTTCCATGACCAGGACAGAGGGGTCTGCGTGTGAGCTGTAGGGCAGTGTTGGAAGCCTGGTTGTGTGGGTTCTCAGCTGTAGGTCCTGAACAGTGGGTGGGGCTCTCTCGAGCTGGGGCAGCCTGGCCCCAGAGGTCTGAGCACTGATCACCCAGACTGGCCAGCCCCACTGCTGGCCCTGCTCTGTGGGATGGAGCTGGGCCAGCGGCAGTAGGGGCTGGAGACGGCCCCCTGGGTCAGCGGGCAGAGGGGGGGTCTCACACCCCCTTTGGAAGAACCCCCCTTTCTCGGCCTGAAGCCTGTTGGAACCCACACATCTCTGCTGCTACAGGAAAGAGCGATCCTCTGCCCTCCCAACGAGCTCAGCCCCTCCTCCCCTGCACTGGGGAGGCTGGGGCTCTCTCCGGAGGGTACCCCATAAAGCACGGTCCACTCAGGGGAGGACACAGAACTGGCTTCCAGTTCTGCCTCTGTCACAATTTATTTCAAAATGGTAATGAAAATCGCATGCAGAAATACGATCAAGGTGACTTTTTTCATTTAACTTATGTGGAGCCCGAACATCAGAGCGATTAATGACCAGGCTGGCGCGAGTGATTCTCAGCGCTTGATCCGGATATTCCTGAGCATGTCGGCTATCTCCTGTGTGGCATAACACTGATTGTTCTCAGTCAATGTCTTGATTTGGTTTCTATGAACTTCAGCTGGTTTACCCGATCCTGGAGCATCATCCAGCGAGAAGTCTCCAGCATGAAGCTTTGCAAACTGCTTTTGACATGTTCCACCAGTCACAGCGCCTTCTCCATACACTGCACAGAGCTGCTTTTTCTGCATTTCAGTTCCATTTTTACCTTTAGTGAAATAATAAAGCATAATATGCTGAAAATGTTGCTTTCTTCCTTCCATCTTTAAATTAAAATGGCCACACAAAAATTCACCACTTCTGATAAGTTTTCTAAATGCTGATATGACAGCTGTCACAACACAATGTAACAAAATTGTTTCGGACGAAGTTAAATCCAACCAGGTGCTGCTGGAGTCGCCTTATCAGCTCAGTCAGTTCAGCTCAGTTCAGCTCAGTTCAGTTCAGTTCAGTCGCTCAGCCGTGTCCGACTCTGCGACCCCGTGAATCGCAGCACGCCAGGCCTCCCTGTCCACCACCAACTCCCGGAGTTCACTCAGACTCTCGTCCATCGAGTCAGTCATGCCATCCAGCCATCTCATCCTCAGTCGTCCCCTTCTCCTCCTGCCCCCAATCCCTCCCAGCATCAGAGTCTTTTCCAATGAGTCAACTCTTCCCATGAGGTGGCCAAAGTACTGGAGTTTCAGCTTTAGCATCATTCCTTCCAAAGAAATCCCAGGGCTGATCTCCTTCAGAATGGACTGGTTGGATCTCCTTGCAGTCCAAGGGACTCTCAAGAGTCTTCTCCAACACCACAGTTCAAAAGCATCAATTCTTCGGCGCTCAACCTTCTTCACAGTCCAACTCTCACATCCATACATGACCACAGGAAAAACCATAGCCTTGACTAGATGGACCTTTGTTGGCAATGTCACTGCTTTTGAATATGCTATCTAGGTTGGTCATAAGTTTTCTTCTAAGGAGTAAGCGTCTTTTAATTTCATTAGATATTGTTTATCCCTCCAACTCAGACACTTCAGGGCATGAAGGGAGAGATACTTTAGCAATTACGCTAAGAAAATAGGCAGGAGCTGGGACTGTCCCTGGAAGCCAGAACACACAGTCCCCTGAACAGAAAGACAGAGTGAGCATCTTAATACACAAGCAGGCCCTACAAGTGAGAAACAGTCACAACTAAAGAACAAACGAAGATCCTCCAGAGGAGGGCATGGCAACCCACTCCAGTGTTCTTGCCTGGGGAATCCCCAGGGACAGAGGAGCCTGGGGGGCTGCCGTCCACGGGGTCGCAAAGCGCCGGACGCGACTGAGCAGGAAGAACAGACAGCTGGGGAAGTGGGTGGCACGGTGGTAAGGCACCCCGCCCGCCCACGCAGGAGGCCCAGGAGACTCAGGCTCAGTCCCCCGGTTGAGAAGGTCCGGGGATCTTGGCTCGACAGGCTCGGCTCACGCAGTCTCCTGCTGGGCGGTCAGCTCCTCAGCTGTGATGCGCAAGTGAGGAAGGGGAGGGTGTGGGCAGTTCCTGAGATGTTCCCCTCGACCCTGATCGTGTGCCCAGTAATAAAGGAACATTCCAGCCCTGTGTCCCCACGGTCGGGTGGAGCGTCTGTGGGCCCCTGGGCAGTTTCGGGGCAGGAGGAGAGGGATTGGCTGCCAAGTCTGGACTGAGCCCGGGGTGAGGGGCCCCAGGGGAGGGAGCCCTGGCCTCTGTTTTCCCCATTTTACTTGTTCAAGTCAGCTGCCTAAGGGCCAGTTGCACAGAGGAGATTAACTGAGCTTCTCAACAGGAGAATTCGACCGTGGGTGTTGAAATCCTGCCTGGTTAGTGCTGATTTTAATCTCGACCAATTAAGTTTTCAAAGGCCAGCAAACTCTTCCTTGTTGACTAAGTAGAGCCTCTTAGTTCCACTTGATTTGCTGGGCGGCATTCTCCCACCTGTCTCTCTTCCCTCCCTGAGAAATAAAGTGGGCCCACACGAGAGAGACTTCCAAACAAGAAACCTGGCAGGGTCAATCCTGTGGCAAATACTTCTGTTGTGCTCAGCCGTCTGTACTGCAGCCTGGATGGCCCACCTTAGGGCGGGGCGGATGACTCGAATCAGATTTCAACATGGTGGGGGTTGGTGGTTTAGTCGCTCAGTTGTGTCTGACTCTTTGTGAACCTAAGGACCATAGCCCGCCAGGCTCTTCTGTCCATGGGATTCTCCAGGCAAGGATGCTGGAATGCATTGCCATTTCCTTCTCTGGGGGATCTTCCTGACCCAGGATTGAACCCGTGTCTCCTGTGTTGCAGGCAGATTCTTCACCGCTGAGCCACAAGAGACTCCCAGATTTCAACACAGTGTACAGAAAAAGAAGCTCTCCAAGTTCAGATGGAATGATTGAATACATAGGACATCCATTTATGCCTCTGGAGAAGAGCTATAGAATACCAAAGAAAACGGCAGAGACTTGTTTCCGGTTCTGGAGGCCAGAAATCTCACGTCCAGGTGTAGGACCACCCTCCCTCCGAAGGCCCAGGGCTCCTGTGCTTGGCACAGCCTCCGGCGTTCCTCGGGGCCAATCCTCTGGCTTCAGAGGAGTCCTCCCTGCCCCCTCCACCTGGTCTGTGTCCACCGTCCCCAACCAGGGCTTGACCCTGGGGCGCCAGCCGTGAAAGCGCCCAGTCCCAGCCACTGGACCACCAGGGAAGTCCCCCATGGCTCCCCTCATCCTGGGTCAGCTTAAATCCTCAAAGGCTCTTCCCAAGGAAGGTCCCATCCGCGGTTGGGGGTAGGCCTCCCATGATGCACAGGGTGAAGGATGGTGAGACCCCTGGAGTCTGTGAGGAAGCACCTTTGGGTTGAAAACAGGAGGCAACACTTTCAAAAAAGAAAGCTTTTCCTGACTTTTCTTCTTGCTCAGTGGAGAGCCAAGGGCCTCCAATGCCTTTATCCGACAGCCAAGTGCTAGGGCCAGGTGCTAGATTTAAAGCTTTGAGCTATTTTAAGTTTTATGATGACCGGCAGCTGAATGTTTGACACCCTACCTACCTACCGGTCTTCCTCCTTCCCAGATTCCTTTCGCAAACCTGTTACAGAGAAGGATTAGGGTTGCTAAGCAGAAACAGGGTCCCCAAACATCTTTGTGTCTCTGGAAGCGTAAACTGGGCCTCCTGGGTGAAGAGCTGGACCCCGGCGCACACGCTGTACCTGCTGGTGCACGTCGGTTGAGGGTTCAGGAACCTTTTATCTGTTTCTCGATGACCTTTTAAACGGGTGCAAAGAGCTGTCTGTGGATGTTGGGAAATAAGGGTTTTCTTTGTGAGAAGCCCCCGGACAGGGCTTCCCTGTGTACCCCCAGTTTCTGAGAGGACCCGAGGGCCGTTTCTGATCCCGTGAGGGCAGTGAAGTGCACACTCCCGCCTTGGACCCAGGTAGCTTGGAAATGATCTTTCCAGGGGTCTGTTGGCATGTTGACCTTCCGTTGCGGAACCAGCCGACAGTCGGTCACGTGGTGGGCTGGTCTGCCTGCACACACTGTGGCCGCAGAGCAAATCTTTCGGGGCAGGCTGGAAGGGCTCCTGTCAAGCCGCCCCCTCATCTCAGACTCCCTCAGAGCTTATCTGCTTGTGCCCCCCCCCCCCCCCCCCCCCCCCCCCCCCCCGCCCACCTCGTCCTAGTCGGGTCCTTTTGCAACTAACAAGATTGAATTAGGGGAAAGGGTGATGCCAGCGGTCCCCACTGGCATGGTCACAGGGCCCCTGGGCAGGAAGGAGGGTCACGATGGGCCTGGGAGCCGTTGGATGGCACGAGACGCAGTCTGAAGGGTGGCAGGACGGCAGTCACGTGACCCAGCACACGAGGAGGACAGCAAGCAGCTGGGGGTGCCCCGGGCCCAGGGACAGTCTCCACATAGCCTTCATGGCCTCGGGCAGCGTCACGATGATTCCTGAAGTAAACATAGAGCTTGAACCTCTTGACTTGCATAATCGATTTCGTGGCGTTTTCTGAGTCAAGTGAATAGCGAACCGTTTTTAGAGGCCTCGAAATTAAAAGACACTTGCTCCTTGGAAGAAAAGCTATGACCAACCTAGACAGCTTATTAAAAAGCAGAGACATTACTTTGCCAACAAAGGTTCATCTAGTCAAGGCTATGGTTTTTCCAGTGGTCATGTATGGATGTGAGTTAG
Source organism: Oryx dammah (assembly GCF_014754425.2). NCBI lineage: Eukaryota > Metazoa > Chordata > Mammalia > Artiodactyla > Bovidae > Oryx > Oryx dammah. Next base: position 116,971,175 of record NW_024070202.1, on the reverse strand, counting down.
ACTATAAAGAAAGCAGAGTGCCAAAGAATTGATGCTTTTGAACTGTGGTGTTGGAGAAGACTCTTGAGAGACCCTTGGACTCCAAGGAGACCCAACCAGTCCATTCTAAAGATCAGTCCTGGGTGTTCATCGGAAGGACTGATGCTGAAGCTAAAGCTCCAATACTTTGGTCACCTGATGCAAAAAACTGACTCATTTGAAAAGACCCTGATGCTGGGAAAGACTGAAGGCGGGAAGAGAAGGGGACGACAGAGGATGAGATGGTTGGATGGCATCATCCACTCAATGGACATGAGTTTGAGTGGACTCCAGGAGTTGGTGATGGACAGGGAGGCCTGGCGTGCTGCAGTCCCTGGGGTCGCAGAGAATTGGACACGACTGAGTGACGGAACTGAACTGAGGCCACTTTCCACCAAAGCTAAACTCTAAAACTTTCAATAGAGAACGTACCTGAGAGAAGACAGATACAACACAAGGAGCTAGATTCTGATGAGAAAATTAGTGAACTTTCAATTCACCACCCCTGACTGTCTTATACCCTGAACTGCAGGAGGCAAATCACAGGGAACAACATGGTCTCTCTCACGTAGAGAACTCATGAGACAAGAGCCGAAGCACTGGAAAAACGGTGGCTGATGAATGAAAATGTGGTAACTGCCTTTCACATGCCAGCGTCTTAAGTCACAGACCTAGGCAGGAACCCCCACACCCAGGACACCGTCTCAGCAGCCCTGTTCTTTCCAGAGCCATCAGCCTTGAGCCAGACACTCGGTGTTAAAATCATTCAGGACGAGATTCTTCCCATTAGCGTCTAAAGATTTATACAGAAAACCGACAGAGGACCAAGTGGGTCCTACAGCTTGGAAGCACATTTCACGCATCTTTCTTTGCAGTTTGGCTGTGTTCAGGGATCAGTGTGAAACTCCCCCTGTGGCCCATTTATTGTGAGTCTGCTGCCTCTTCAGGAGTAAGCGTGAAGTAACTGGGATCCAGTAAGTAGGTAACTGGGTAGTTGGCCAGCTTCTGTATAAGATATGTATTAGAGTTGAGTTTGAATATGTTTACTAATACTTTATGATATTGGCCACATGGTGCAAAGAGCCAGCCCATTGGAAAAGACCTTGATGCTGGGAAAGATTGAGGGTAGGAGAAGGGGGCGACAGAGTTTGAGATGGTTGGACGGCATCACTGACTCAATGGACACGTATTTGAGCAAACTCTGGAGATGGTAAAAGACAGGGAAGCCTGGAGTGCTGCAGTCTGGGTCACAAAGAGTTGGACACGACTTAGTGACTTAACAACAATATTAATACTTTTCAAAGGTATATTCCAACTCTAAGACTTTATCTGCTAGTTATAATATTACAAAGATATCTGAAACTCTCAGAAGGTGAATTTTCTTAGCAAAAGCTCTATTTTAAAACATGGAGTAGAAAAGGCAAGCTTAGATTTAAATTGGCCCCTTTCCCTCCTGTCTTTTCACCACCAAGATAAAGGCATTGTCTATAATCCACACGACTTGATTATGTCTAATCCTGTTCTTTAGACGAACTTCCAGAAGCACTCCTTGGGTAGGATCTCAGAAGACTCTGGAAACTGGCTAAATAAACACAATACCTGTATCCCCATCGTGAGCTTCTGGTTGCTCAGCCGTGCATCTGCAGCTGTAGAGACAGGACACAGAAATCCTTGCTGACTCACAGACGGACCTTTAGTGAACTGGGGTAATTCAACCACCTGCTCACAGACCAGAAAAATCCCAGAAAACATTTCACTCCCCAAACTTTACTCTGAAATACAGGGTTAGACTAGTTCAGAGCAGACATCACAGTAAGGCCCCTACATACAAACCTTTAAGTGCAAATTTTCGAAGATGTGAACACTTCTTGTTCACTTGACGCTAGCTGCGGTACTGTGCGTGCACACTAAGTTGCTTCAACTGTTTCCAACTCTTTGTGACCCCATGGATCGTAGCCCAGCAGGCTCCTCTGTGCATGGGATTCTCCAGGCAGGAATACTGGAGGAGGTTGCTGTGCTGTCCTCCAGGGGATCTTCTCGACCCAGGGATTGAACTTGAGTCTCTCGCGTCTCCTGCATTGGCAGGTGGCTTCTTGACCACCAGCGCTACCTGGGAGGCCCCTGATGTACTGTACTACTGTACTTTTCAAGGTATCCTTTAAAATGTTTTTTATGTCTTATTTGTGTGGAAAGTATTACAAACCTATTACAGTACAGTTGATTGTGTTAGTTGGGTACCTAGGCTAGCTCTGTTGGACTTCAGAACAAATTGGCCTTCACATACTCGCTCTTGGAACACCACTTGCTGATAGGTAGGGGACTTGCTATTCTGTGCTGGGAGTCTCACAGTGAAAGTGACCTGACTTGGTCATTTCCATCACACCCACCTCCCCCCCAGCCTGGCCCAGGGGTCTGTGTTTCTCACCCTGGGATGAGAGCCTCTGAGGCCAGTTCTGATTCTTGTCCAACCCAGCACCCAGCCCTGGCAGCGCGGGCGTTCACACCTGGCGGTGTGTGTGCACACACCACATCTGCGACAACTTTGTCAACTGGGGTGACCCCATCCAGCAGGCGCCAGGGACAGCGGACCTCTGCCATGTGGACCCTCACTCGGGGCCCCTGGACGCACTGGCTGTCAACAGCCTGGAGGCTCCCTCTGCCCTTTTCCTGGGTGCCCAGACACTCCATATCCTAGGATGAGGAGAAGGGCCCTCTCACTTCAAGATGGAGGACAGCATTCCTGGGGGCAGGCAGGTTGGAGAAGACGCCCCACTTCCCAGAATCAGTGGGTGGGGCGGGAGGTTAAACACTTCCATTTCCACCACGAGGAAAAAATATTTTTCCCGAGATTGTGTGGCAACTTAGTAAATTTTGGAAAGCTATAAAATATTCTTCCATTCCAAATGTGACTATCCTACAGAGGGAATTCCCCCTCCTCCCTTTAAAGAAAAACCCATAAATCCAATGGTTGGTTTTGAACCTTTAATAAAAGTAAAAAAATGAATTCAAAAGAACACAATGCTGAAAACTTAGTATGAATGTGAATCTCACTAGATGTTCCAATCTGGTATAGTGCAAATTCTGCTCATACTATTTTAACATTTTCACGAACTCAAATGACTTTGGTTCACATACTTGCTAGAAAATATTGGCAACGAAATTCTTCAGATTCACATCTTTTGGCTATACTGCTTCTAACAGACACAGATTTATTTCCAGTTTAAGAGAGAAAAATACTCATTGTGCATGATCAAGTATATTGGAAAGATTCAATGACTGCTTTCATCTAATAACTTCTGGTTTTTTCACAAAAACGCTGACATCCTCATTGAAAAATCTTTTCGCATAGCTGATGGTTTTCGTTTTCAGAAAATGTCATAAGGGGGTCATTGCAAAGTTCAGAATGGTCCTATTTTCTTTTAAACGAAATTCATCTAAAACAAAGTTGCTACAGTAACCTAAAATTTACTCCAGGATATTCTCCTTAAAACAAAAGCAAACTGAGACGGGGACCATCGGGTGAGAGGAGCCGGGACGCGCAGAGTCCACAGCTGCCGGCAGGGGCTCCCATGTCCCCAGCCCCCCGACTGCCAGCTGCCAGAGGAGTCTTACCATCAAGTTCAAAGCAACCTAAATGTTTTAAATTGCAAAGTACAGAAAGGGTGAATTTGTAAGTAAAAATTACAAGTTTACTAAACCCCCCAAACTAGGAGTATTTCAAAGGACTGGGGCTCAGCGGGAGGGCATGACAACAAAGTAACTTCGCAAGTGGACAGAAATTATTGCTGAATTTTGCCTCCATGCAGCACTGAAATGGAGAACCCTCTTTAACATCGCATACGTTTAAAAAAATAATAATAAATATTTAAAGAGAATACAAGGCTCAGATTGGTTTTCCTATACATTGCACTTGAAGTTGAAGGCCCAGGACTTGCATACCGGGCCCAACGTGGGCTGTGCCATCGAGTGAGTACACTGTGCTCACCACGTCCTTTGAGGGTTTAGAGACACCGAATGTTTGATGCAGTGACGTGCGCACTCTTCTTTTTACAAGGCAATCACAGATTGCAGATCCCATAGGGCTGTGGGGAAAAAAAGCTGTCTCTTCTTCCCGAGTATCAAAGAAAACTCAAGGTTTGGGCCAAGACGGAGACGTGTGGCGGGCGGGTGCCCCCTTCGAGACGATGCGGATTCCGGGCAAACTCTGTGAATACTGGGGTGGAAAGTCCAACCCATCGCAGCGCAGAGCCACGACCTCCCACTCACTGCCTCCTCTGCAGGACTGTCTGCGCGGGGGCCCACGCGGGCACTGAGGGCACGCTGTGCCCACCTGCCCGGCACGGCCACTCAGCACTTGCTGCCACCACTGCCTTCTCTTTTTTCACAACACAGCCCTATTTTAAAAATCTTTTGGATGAGTAATATTCCTATCTCACCACACTTCATCTTCATAAGCACCACCAAGCCGTCCCCAGGGCCCTGACATGGAACCAGAGCTGGAAGTTAGGCTTTAGTTCGAGGCTAGGAAATATGGCAACTTGGCATTTAATAACACGGGAAACTGAGTCCTCGGGGCCCGGTGCCCGGCCGGCCTGCTTGTGGTGCCCCCCCGGCGGACGCGGGCCCGGACACTGTCCCAAAAGGTGCCGTCTCAACACCAGTGGCCATCCACCCGCTCGGCTGCTCTGAAACAGGTGAAGTGTTTTCCAGGAGTCACTGGTACAGTCAGCCCCATCTGAAAAGATTACTGAGGAAAAGAGATAGCCTTCGTCACTACCCAGTATCACGGATGTTCCTCCCAAACCTTGCCACTCTTCAGGATCCGTGGGTCTGAAGGTTCAATCACTGTGTGGTTTTTCAGGGACACCCTATGTGGGGAAAGAGAAAAAAAGAGAGGATGTTAGCGCTCGACGTGTGCGTGTTTTAATTAGCAATTTAAGCGGACTCTACAAAGTGAGAGATGAAGAATTCCTTTGCACTGGAGGCGAGGGTGGAGAGGGGCGGCAGGTGGGCTCCCCCAGCCCCACGGCGATGCCCTTGGGGCCCTGAGCTGGGAGCCGCCGTCTCAGCAGACCAGGTCTGTCCCGCTCAGGCAGGACGGGAGGCGGCACCACTGCCCAGAAGCCGTGTCTACACATGTCTTGTCACCGACCAGTGCAGACACCTGGGGAGGGCACCCTGTGCTTGAGGCTGCTGTCTGGGCCTGGCCTGGCGGGCCCTCAACCAAGGACGAACACCCCACTGGAGGAGCAGGTCCCAGACCAGAGGCTGACCTTCCTGGGGTCACGGGCCTGTGTGAGGAGAGCCCCCTGCCTCCTGCCAGAGCCAGGGTCCCCCCGTGTGCACCCTGACTCCCGCTGAGGCCGAGCGAGCCACACAGGCCAGCCCGCTCTGCACCAGATGCCAGGCGCTCAGCCTCCTGGGCTCCGACCCCCATCTCCAAAGCGGGCTGACAGTCCTGCCCCCAGACCGCCGCCGCAGGACTCGGCCAAGTGCCAATGGGCGTCGGCCCCTGACGACACCACGGCCATGACGGCCAGGAGCCGCCGCATCGCAGATGGGAGAGACACTGAGGACGCGGCGGCCGGGCCGGGGCTCTGGGGACAGGGCCACGCTGCTCAGGCGGCAGCGCGAAGCCTCACTGTTTCTGAGAAGAGACTTTCATCTGCGAACAACAGACACGAACCCGATAAAAGGAGGCTGCAGACTCCCGTCTAAACCCACAGGCGGACGGCAGGCACCACAGGACCCGATAAAAGGAGGCTGCAGACTCCCGTCTAAACCTAGAGGCAGACAGCAGGCACCACAGGAAAAGCTATGCAAGCCACTGAATGCTTGAGCAAAGCCAGCCTGCGGCTCTGCAGCACGCCTGCCTGGGCCGGGAAGCACGTTTAAGGGCAGAACTGAGCGGACGGGAGGGGCGGGCTGCAGGCACGTCACATGGGACTCTCCGGCCCCATGCTGACCGGTGCCCACCTCAGGTCGCCTTCAGCCCTTTGTCTTCTGTGCGTTCCGCTACAAAGCCTCACCAAAAATTCATCCTGAAACGCTGCTGCTAGAATACGAATCAGGAAGTGTCCTCTGTCCGACGGCCGCAAGGAGGCTGCTCTGAAAGCGAGGACAGTGCCCACGGACGTGTGAACAGGGCCGTCGGCGAGGTGCCGAGCAACCCCATTTCTAAGGCTCCGAGTCCTTTCAAATTCTACGTGAAGAGTAAGCTCACCATCACATAGCAGCTGTTAGTTTTTTCCCTTTCTTCAAAGAAACAAAATAAAAACCTGGCTGAAGTATTCCAACTCTTTCTTTAAAAAAATGTGTAACTTGCTCAGGAGAGTCTAGTGAGGTGCCGCGCTGTCCAGGCCGAGCTCTGAGACCCCACAGAGACACAAACCCAAGCCGTCAGGGCGAACACGCCAGCGCGCTGAGGGGCACGAGCCTCCGTGCCCGGCCCTGGGCACTGCTCTGGGGGACCAGGACTGGGCGGTGGGTGGTCAGGCAGGGGCAGAGGGCAGAGGCTACGGCCTTGCTCCAGCACATCACAGCTGTTGGCCACTGGGTGGTGGGGAAGAGCAGGTGGTCCTTCCGGCAGGGACGGTCAAGTCATGGGCGGTTACAGGTTTCTAAGACAAACCTTATTATAAATATATTTTTCGTTCTTCAGCCCTGATGCAATTTGAAGCAAATATAACTTGCTACACTTCCAATTCTAGTCTCATGAAAAATACAATTTTGGCTTCACACACTTACTGATAGGCTGTGAAGGCTGTGTAATTCCTGCCAGACAAAGGGGGGCTTTTTAAGATTCCCTACTGCTTTCAGGGGAGAGGCATTTACAGAGGGCTTCCTTCATAGCTCAGATGGTAAAGAATCGGCCTGCAATGTAGGAGACCCTGGTTCGATTCCTGGGTCGGCAAGATCCCCTGGAGAAGGGATAGGCTACCCATTCCAGTATTGTTGGGCCTCCCTTGTGGCTCAGCTGGTAAAGAATCTGCCTGCAATGCGGGAGACCTGGGTTTGATCCCTGGTTTGGGAAGATCCCCTGGAGAAGGGAAAGGCTACCCACTCCAGTATTCTGGCTTGGAGAATTCCATGGACTGTGTGGTCCATGGGTTCACAAAGACTGAGCAACTTTCACGTCACTTTCATTTACGATGCCCTGAAGGATGGAAGAGACAAACAGAAAGGCAGGGACCAGGCAGGACAGACTGGAGGAGGGGAGGCCAGGGTGGGGACGAGGGTCTGGGGGCTCTGCAGGGGGTGGGGGGGCCGACTGTCCGCCTTCCTGTCACCCACAACCCGGGGCCAAGGCTCTGCTCCCAGTGCACAGACAGCGCTGCGCAAAGGCAGAGGGCCACAGTCCTGCGGGGACCGTCTCGTCGACCATGTCCTCTGCTGAGCTGACGGACCTGCCCCCCTCCTGACACAGGTCTGCCCGCTGCAGAGACCATGGCCATGGGCTCCTGTACACAGGCCAGTGCTCCGGTTACCAAGTACAGCTGGCCCTTGAACAACAAGGCTTTGAGAGCAAGGCTTCACTTAGGCGCATCTTTTCAATACGGTCCCTAGTTGGCTGTATCCATCAATATAGGATTCATCCAATGCGCTCAAGTTTTCAACTCCTAGGAGGGTTGGTGCCCCTAATCCACCTGTTCTTCAAAGGTCACCTGCAGAATAACGGTAAACTTTAAAATTGCAAAAGAGAAAAGTACAACCCCAACCACCTACTTGTCAGAAGCGGCCACTTCTTTCCTGCAGAGCGCTCCCCTGCCCGCCCCCACCAACACGGCTCCTCACTACGGCCCGCCTCTGCCAGTCTGACTGGCTGACCCCTTAAGGCCATCTGAACCGCGAGCCTCACTCTTGGGCCCCGAGTAGCTCTAACAGGAGTAACCCTTCCTCATCCTCTCCCCGACTCTGCCAGAAACAGGGCTGCGACCTGAGCCGTGACCGCCCTGCCTGTGATCACGTGGACCGTGTCCTCTGCTGGGGTCTGAGGACTCAGGGAAAGGGGCTTTGCTCTTGCCCTCCCTCGAGCGGCTGGCAGCAGAGGGGGCATCTGTAAAACCAGCTGTGATTGCCCCTCTGGCTTCACACGTCTGAGGAGTCTACAAGTCTCCCCGTCAGCAGCTCGCCCTGCTGGGGCCGGGGTCCAGGCCCTGGCTGGGGACTAACATACCACAAGCCGTGAGGCGTGGCCAAATACACACACAAATAAATGTGCACGGATGGAAAGACAGCGGGAGGGCTGGACTCAGAGACCGGGGCGGGGCTCTTTCCCTTTGATGACTGCAATGCTCACCAGCCTCTTCCAGTTTCAAGACACAACAGTAACATCCAAAGATAAGACTGTCCCCAATTTTGAAGAGTAAAAAAGAAAAACACCTTTAAGAAAGGGGAATTACCATTATGCCAGTTATCTTAAGTTCTGTTTAAAACTTTCACTCATCTTTTCAAAAAAAATGAAAGTGTCTATGACATACCAGTCCATCCTAAAGGAAACCTACTCTGGGTGTTCACTGGAAGGACTGATGTTGCAGCTGAAGCTCCAATACTCTGGCCTCCTGATGCCAAGAGCCGACTCACTGGAGAAGACCCTGACGCTGGGAAGACTGAAGGCAGCAGGAGATGGGGGTGACAGAGGATGAGACGGTTGGATGGCATCACCGACTCAGGGGACCTAAGTTTGAGCAAGCTCTGGGAGATGGTGAAGGACAGGGAAGCCTGGCGTGCTGCAGTTCATGGGGTCGCAAAGAGTCGGACACGACTGAGCGACTGGACAGCAGCAGCAAGACAAGGATGGAAGGACAGCTGCTAAAAGCACCTTCGCTTAGTGTTGCTGCCAAAGGCGTGGCCGTGCCGCTCCTGTGAGTCTCCTCCAACCATTTCTGGTGTTCTGAACCTGTGCACGGCGTGCAGGGTCTACCTCTATCGAAAGGACGCTTCTTCACAAAATTTGTTCAAAAGACCTTCATCATAAACGTACGACAGCATCCACCCCTCCTCCTGAAGTAATAACCAGTTCGCTGAATGGCGTCAACTTTAACTCCATGAAGAGTCACAGGAGCTGAAGACAACCTCATCTCACAAGCCTTATTAAGAATGCTAAATACTACCAAAACGAACACCTCAAGGCGGATGGCGAGCATGCAGCTGCCTCATTCTCCCCGGAATCACCAGGGGCCGCGGGGTCAGCACAGGGGTGTTGCGAGGCTGCGGTCACAGGGCAGGGCCGCCCGCATGCTCCCAAGGGGTCCAGAGACAAACCGTCGTCAGCTTTTGTTTTGGCAGCGGGTCCAGACAACCACAAGGGTCAGGGTGGGGGAAGGATGGCGTGGACTCGGGAGCCAGTGGGACACATCACAAATTCCCCTTTTTAAATTATTTCCATTCTTGTCAAACAGCCAAGCAGGCGGCTCCCAAGCCAGGCTCAGCAGGCACAAATAAATGTCCTCTTTTTAAAAATAAAAGCATGAGGGACCAAGACAAGTTTCTAAGGAAGTTCCAGTGTGTGTCTCTGAGAGAAATGGCCCTTATAAGACCCTAGTTTCCTTTTCTTTTTAAAATTCATTTTATTTAAGCCTTCAAGTTGAAGTCCATTCAAAACAGTTAAATGTCCATGTTGCACGCTCCTTCATCAAAGTGCTCAAGTGTTGCGATCTTTCACTCCCAAACAGAACTGCCAAGGCATCCTGACTGTGTCTGCCTTTCTGACTCTTGGGAAACGGCTCCGTTTGGGACTCAGTGTCTTTCCCTTTAGTCCTTAGACAAGGTCCAAGCCGGAGTCCACCCACCCAGGGACACTCAGCGCCCCCAGCCCCGCCCACGCTCTCATGGGCCTGGTGTGGCACCCTTCCCCTAGCACGGCATTGTCTGTACCTGCACTGTGAAGCCCGGGAGGAAACTCATCATTAATCATTCAGTTAGCCATTTCTGTAACTCGTCTCTGCCCGTTATTACAGGAGAAGCAGTTCAGAAAAGCTGCTGACAGCATCCGTCATGTGAGGGGAGCTCTGGTTCCTCTGCCGCTCTCACTGTGAGGTTACAAATCCCTGAACCTTTACAAGTTAGCCAAGAATGACCTGGGGATGTGCCTTTTTTTAAAGCGTATGCTTCTCTGAACAACTGTTGCTCCAGACTATACATTTATTGACACAAATGATAATGTCTTAGGCAAACCAGCTGATCGAGCGGAAAGCTCCCGGCAGGCACCAATGTGACCACTTTACGTACCATGGCCAGCTGTCGTCCTATATTTCCCACGGTCACGCCTCCCGAGAAGAAGATGCAGGGCAGCCAGGAGCGGATGTAGAGGAAATCTGGGGACGTGTACCTGGAGGGAGAGGGAGGCATGAGCCCTGTGCGGCCGGCAGGCACACACACCAGCCACGCTAGCAAGCAACAGCCACGCTCACCGCCCACCGTGGCCCCCTGGCGCGGAGAGCCAACACTTCGGAAAAGACCCTGATGCCGGGAAAGATGGAGGGCAGGAGGAAAAGGGGGCTGCAGAGGATAAGATGGCTGGATGCATCACCAACTTGATGCACATGCGCTTGAGTGAGCTCTGGGAGATGGTGGAGGACAAGGAAGCCTGGTGTGCTGCAGCCCAGCATGGGTCACAAGGACCTGGACACGGCTTACGAGACTGAAGAGCAATGCAGAGCTCTCCACCACGGCTTGGGTTTTCCTTAAATTACAGACGGTGCATTTTTACGTGAGTCAACAATAAGCAGCGCTTTTGAAGATTTCATGTCTAACCTCATGCCGTGTTAATTACAAACAGAACACGGCATCTCAGCTTCGTGGGTATTCCGAGTAAAAGTGGAGCGACAGTTTCCAGGCAGAGGTGATACTTGAGAGCACGTGCTTACTGATAGACTCCGTTGTACACCAGCAGCTGCGTGATCAGGGTGGCCAGGAAGGCTATGGTGATGCCCAGCCCCAGGCCACTTCTTGAACGGTCAAATGTCCACCAGAGGCCCAGAGACAGCGCTGCTAATGTCAAAGAGAGCTGAACATTATTGGCAAAATCCAGTTTCTGGTGATGCAAAGTTAAGGAAAAGTGCAACAATTTCTAATACAGTCAAAGACATGCAAGCAAGCCCCGCGGCCTAGACGTGCACCACCGGATTCTGCAGCCACAGAAGCTCCCGGGTGAGCTGCAGAGAGCACGTGCTGGGTACAAGGCTACTCGATCAGGATGACCTGGGGCATCTCTGGGATCCCCGTGTCAAAAACTTGACCTTACCAGTCAAAGACCTAAAAGCTCTGCATAAAACCCTGCTTGGGTTCATTTCAACCACGAAACAACTATATTCTAGTAAGTCATCCACAGTCCCACTTTTATTTCCTGTTCTTATTAGTTTGAACTGAGCAAGCACATTCTTTACTCCGTGTCTGCAAGGAGACACCTCATCGGAACGGCATTCAACACAACACGGTCACAGCTGATGGGGACACAGCTGGCCTCCTTCACAACACCGCTTTATCAGCTGGGGACAAAACAAATGCATCAGAGCCAGGCTCTCTTGTAATACCTTTTCTTAACATTCTTATTAAAATCAGGGTAGAGCAGATTTAAGCAGCAGAAACTCTAAAAACAGCTGTCTCCAGAATTTAAAAATATAATCTCGCTGTGAGAAAGAAACCATAAATCTCTTGAGACCTGGGAAACCATGGCCCATCTTCCTAAAGACTGCACTGTGCTTTGCCAGGCAGCCCACTGGTGGATGCCAGAACCTGACTTTGAATGTAACCTCCACTGGGAACCCTATTCCTGAGGCGACCTCCTCTGATCAGCCCTGGGCCTTCCCTGGTCATGACCAGGAAGGGCGGAGAAGCAGACGGGCTTCTGCTCTGCCTTCTGGAAGGGTCAGCCAAGAAGAGTGAAGCTCTCGCAACTTCTCACAGCACCACAGTGAGTGCACCGTGGAAGGATGGGAGGCAGAATCGTACGGGGAACTTACCAAATGAACTCCGAGGGTCCAACAGGTAGTGACCAAGAAAGGGACAGAATATAAAGATATCCACTCTGTTCCCAGGGTCATTTTAACTGTTCCCTGAAATGAACTGAAAAGACTTTTCAGGACCATTTCGAAAGCTCTGCTGAGAGGAAACTGAGCAACGTGGTTTGAAATCACACTTGTAAGAGGACGGCTCAACTGGCCCAGGACGTGACGGACACCCATTAACAGTAACACCTTAGGATACAGCACTGGCGTGGTTGATACCCACAAAGACGGCCACACAGCGCATCACGCTGGCCCACTCCCGCTTGAACTTGTGCGGCTCTCCGAGGCGACTGTCGATGCAGGGGTACAGCAGGCCGACCACAGCTGCAGGAGAAGACAAGACGGCAGGGCCTGAGCACGCTGGCCGGGCGCGACCGCTGCGTGGGGATCGTTAACTCGCTATTCAAGCCATTCCCTTTCCTACATTTACCAGCCATCAGATGTTTAAACTAACTTTACGTCTTTTGTTTTTAAACTAATGTCACATCTTTGTTCTCCTTGAATACAAACTAAAAAATCCACATCATTTTGTACAATTTTAAATATAACTGCGGCTGTTTGGCTTGACCTACAGAAGGAATGGAGCCGGGGGTTTAATTATCCACATGGGAAGCACTCCCGCACTTCTGCGGGGGGCCTACCTGGGGGCCTCAGTGCTCCTCCCTGGCCCAGTGTGAGGGGCGCACCCGCAGGGCCCGGAGGCCACGGCACCCATTCTGACACCACCCAGGTCCGGCACCCCCATGTCGACCCGACTGTGCCACGGTCCCAGAGGGCGGCCCTGCCCGACGGTTACGGGGAGTTTTCTGCAGCATTTTCTGCAGGAGACCCGCGTGTGTGCTGTGCGCCCCTGCCGTGGGTCAGCGCTGAGGACAACCTCGCCCCACCATCCCTGCATCCAGGCCCCAAACCAGGGGCAGAGCACGGGAAACAGGGCCTCACGCCCCGCTCGCCCTGCTGGAACCTGGCGCTTGTGTGTAAAACCATGAGGGTTACGTAACCAGAGGACGCAGGAGGAGCTTACTGTGTGGTAGGGAACTGTCTTCACAGACATAGGACTCTAAAGCCTGAGAGTTCCCAGAGGGTTTAGATGGGGGAAGGCTCAGTGTTCCGGGGCGAAGTAAAGTGGAAAAAGCCAAAGCCAAGAGGGACTGGGGCGTGTGGTGGCTGGCCGGGAGGCAGGCCAGGTGGAGTCAGCCAGGTACCGAGGCTTGAGAGGCATGCACAGCGCCCCTGGTGTCTCGAGAGAAGAAGGGCCCACTTCAGGTCCCGAACAGAGAACAAGCAACACGGCCTCAGCCCGAGTCAACGAGACAGTTTCAATTTCATAATACTTTTTATCAAGTTCTGATTTTGGACTTTTTTTGGGGGGGGGGTTGGGGACCCACATGGCATAGCTTGTGGGATCTTAGTTCCCTGACCAGGGATTGAACCTGGACCACCACAGTGAAAGCATCAAGTCCTAAACACTAGACCACCAAGGAATTCCCATAATTCTGGAGTCTTGAAAAATGGAACCCAAACAGTGCTATCACTTAAGTCACTATATCTTAATCTTAGCCTTTCAGATTCAAGTAGGTGAAAACGTAGTATGGAATTTTCCCTTATGCTCCTGACTGATGGCTTAAAAAAAAGCAGCTAGGGTACCAGACATCATGTATCAGATATCCCTGTAATTCCTTGAAGCTTCTGTTACAAATAAAGCCTAAACCAAATGGTTCAATGGTTGTGAGATCAACTGTTCCAGTCAAAGAAACTACTGTTTATCACACGAGAATGAAAAACTGCAAGCGCCCACCTAGGCCTCGTGCCCCAAGGGGCATCTTACCAGTGAAAGGGCACACTGAGGGGCTTCGAAAATGGAGCAGGAGCGTAACTTCCTGAGAACGATGAGAACCTTCTCCCCACAGCACCGCTGCCCCGAGGGTCCCCACTCCAGCCTGGGGCCTCCCCCTGCTCTAAGGGAGACTGCTGACAAGGCACTGTGTTCCCAGGGCAGGGGACACACCCAGCTGTGGACGGCGGGCCGGCCCCTTGGCATGGCCCCTTGTGGTTCCCGTGTCTGTGAAATGGAGCTGCAGCAGAGTCTCGTAAGGAGAAGCAAAGCATATCAAACAGCCTGTAAACACCAGCCACGGAGCAGACAGGAGCCGGCCTGGTCACCTAGGTCCACACCTGTCCGGCCCCCCAGCCCAGGACGCCTGCCAGGGGCAGGCTGCTCACTGCACTTCACCCACCAGCAGACCTTAGGCCACAGCAAATGCTGGGTGCCAGAGAAGTCTTAAGCGCCCTACTGGGCTGAGATCAATTCAGCGTTTTTTCCTAAAACCAGCCAGATGACCGAGACATTTTACTCAGAGATACAGTCCATCTGTCTAGTCTGTTAAGACTGCAGACTCTGGGTCAGGTTTTGTGCCTGGCCAGGTGCACTAAAGGCTAAACTCTGAATAAGACATTTGTTTTCCTTCATCCAGGGACCCCGGCTTTTTTTTTTGTGTGGGGGGTGGGGGTGGGGGTTGGTGGGGGAAGGCCTGGCTTTGGCACATTCACAGGGCCATCCTGAAAAAGGAAGTGCAGGAGGCCACTGGGGCAGCTCTGCCCACTCGCCCACGTGACAGTTTGTTTTCGGTTGCCCGGCGAGTAGCGTGTTCCCAGGGCCAGCCAATCGCGTGGCAGTTCCTCGGCTCACCAGTTCCGCTGGTGGCCAATGGCACGGCTCGCTCGGGGTGACAGCTGTGGGCCCCTCAACACTGTCCTCAGGGCCAGATCAGAAAGAGGGAAGGATCTCGGTCAGCCTGGCACGGGCGAGGAACAGCCAATCACTGCCCTGCCTGATCCCCATCACCAGTGTCCAGAGTCCTGGCATCTGGGCTTCTGCCTCTCACCCCTTCTCCTCTAGATACACTCCCTGGAGAGGCACACTGCCCCTCTGTGGATGGTTCCAGTCTCAAATAAACAGTTCTCAGAGGCTGAACACACTTCTTAACCCAACAGACATCTCCGGTGTCTACTCACCCGCTGCTGTCCCACAGCACGGAGGAACCCACCAGGCGGAGGAGAAGATGGTGGCGATGACCTCGTCCGGGAACAGGGTGACGTTCCTCTGGACCTGCAGGAGGTTGAGCACCAAGGCCAGGACCACCCCCACCGAGAACAGCACCAGGCCCCTCTGCACCAAGTGGTGATGCCAGCTGTTGACGTGGCCGCTGCTGCCCTGGCCCCCCACACCAGCGCTCTGGAGCCCGTGAGTGGGGTCAGTGCCTGGGGCGCCATGGGCTGCCAGCAGAGAGGGGCCTGACCCCGAGGAGTTGATCATCTCTCCCGCTTTGGCCACCAGCCCTCTGGCGCTGGCCCTCGGGTGGCTTCTGTGCTTCGTGCCCTTGGCACAGGGACCTCTCCAGAGGTGGTCGTCCAGTCTGGGCATGAGCCACCAGCCTGCAGGCTTTCCTAGAACGAAAAGGGGGCGTGGAGGTGGAACCCTGATCAAGTTCACTTCCAAAGTAGGTCAGGTCCAGGGAAGCCCACTCAAGAAGGAGGGCTCTGCTCTGATTCACCACCAGCAGGTCCAGGAAAACCCCCAAGGCCCTCCGGGAGTTAGTCACACCGGGCAGGTGCTCCGGGGTGGGGAGCAGCTGCAAGGACCCTTCCCACAGCCCCAGCCAGGCAGATGCACCGACTGCTTTCCGCGGCAGGCAGGCAGGTTAACCTGGGCGTTGCGCTCCCGCCACGACGCCCCTCCACAGAAGTCCTGAAGTTCTGGCCCGTCCAGTCCAGAAGTTTTCCAGACCCCGTCCGTCTGCAGGAGGCGGACTCAGCCAGGCAAGACCTGGGGCAGGTCGTCCCAGGACAAGTTGCTGGGGTCCTCCCGGTCCGGGAGGCGCACCGGCAAAGCGCACTTGGGGGTCGGGGGTGCTGGCCCCCCGCGCAGGGTCCGGGGCTTGGGTCAGGGCTGGCGCCCAGGCCCGAGGGTCCCCCAAAGGAAGGCGGCCTAGAGGGGCGGCTGCCTGGAGTGGAGGGGTCGGCCCCCGGACATCCCAGCCCGGCCCGCCCCGGAGCCCCTACCCCGCCGCCCTCGCCGCGCCCCGCATACCTGGCCGAGGGGCGCCCGCCTGCGGGCTCGCCGAAGGAGGAGAGACGCAGAGGAGGGTACCGGCCCAGACCGCCAGAAGTCGGGCCCGCAGCGGTCCGCGCGCCGCGCCGCTTATAAGGCGGGCGGCGGGGCCCCCGGGTCACGTGGCCGCGGCCGGCCGGCCGCCGGGCCCGCCGCCCGGGGGCGTGGCTTCCTCGCGCTCCGCCCCTCCCGCGCGCCCGGCCGCTCGGGGTCTGGTGAGGCGGCCGCGGCCAATCGCGGGCAGGCGGCCCATATGACGTCATCACACGCCACCGCCGCCCCGCGCCAGGCGCGCTGGCTCGGGAGCGCGGACGGACGGACGGCGGGCTGAGCGCGCCCGGGGGCCGGACGCTAGCTGAGGGCGGGGGGTAGGGGGTGACGGGGATGACGTGGGACGGCCTGACCGACCGGCTCGGGGGGAGGGGGCGGGCTGTCGACGGACAGAGCTGCGAGAGGACGGCGGGCGGGGGGGCCGACGGACTGAGCAGAGGATGGAGCGGGGGAGGGGGGCTGGCTAACGGACGGCCCGCTGGACCCGCCGAGGGGAGGGAGCATCGACTGACTGACGGACGGACGGACGGGCCGATGGACCGGCCTAGGGGAGGGAGCACCGACTGACTGACTGACGGACGGACGGACGGACGGACGGACGGGGTTGGCTTAGAGCGCCCGGGGCCTCGGGTGGACGGCGGCCGCGGGAGGGCGGCTTCCCAGCAGTTGGCAGCCGCGAGCCTGGCGTCCGTTGGTGGAAGACCTTAGTCTTCGGACCCTGTCCCAGGCATGACCCGTTCAAAAGCCTCCCCTCCAGATGGTCACTCTCTGCCCTAGCGTGTCACGTGGTGATGCTCTGACTTCCGTTCCATGACCTGCTGTCTGAGGCTCCTGACCGGCCACCAAACCTGCTGATATAAAGTGGGTTAGTGCCTGCAGTGACCAGAAGGTGCTGGCACGTCTAAGGGCTCAGCCGTGTTTCCCAGGCACCAGAGTGGTTTAGAAAACTTTTCTGACACGAGCCCCTTTACAGAAAGGTAAATGATGAAATCTTCACTCATAAAATAGTTTATTCTAGTTTCTAACTGTCTCTCAGTGGAAAACAAACCATCAAAACCACTTGGGGTAAAAATAAGAGATTATTTTATCTTGTTGATGTCATATATTTATATCCTGTTTGCCACATAAGTCTGGCCATCTAAATAGGAGGGCAGGCCCCATGCCAACTGAAAATCCACATCTCGTTGAGCAAGATTGTATTTTTAAGATGTCCTTGAACAACAGTAGAAAAACTCTGGCCTTTTCCCACTGTCTGCGGGTGAGCAGAGATGGGAGAGGAAGTTTGTGCTCTAAATAGCAAATCCGCTCACAGCCAAGAGACCCTACAGGCTTAGGCAGTGTGAAATGCCATATTGTGTGATCTCTGGGGTTTCTGACTTAATGCCAGAAGATTAAAAAAGCCTTCCTGAGGCACCAACATTTCTCAAACTTCATTTTGGGGGTGGAGGTGAGGATGGGATTCACATGAATGATAATCCAGAGACTTCAAGGAAAAGTAATGCTTTCAGGGGGTGTGTTTACTCTCCAGGACCATAAGGATGTTTCACTAGGTAACTTGAGAAGTGCTGAGTAGACGTTTCCTGTTATCCCAGGGTCAGAACTGGTTTCTCTAAATCTCTTCTGCCTAACTGGCTAGACAAAGCCTGGTTGTGTGGATGTCATACACCCCCGCCTCCCCCCTTTTCCCCTCCCCCACCCCGGTCCAAGGTGCCAACCTGGCATGAACCTCACCTAATCTACTTCTATAAAAGCGTAAAAGACTTTTGACACTGGATTATAACCAAAACTGCTTTTGAATGGTTATGTTCAATCAAGACAGCATTTGCTAATAATGTGACTTATTTTCATTTCTTGAGACTGGCCCAGCCAAAGCAGGAGTATGTGCAGAAGAGTCTTCCGTCTTCTGCTCTGTGTTGAGTGGGCAGGACAGGTTTTCCTGTCTCTGCCCTGGTCACCACTATGTACTTTGTTCCCAAAAGTTCAAAGCTTTTTTGACTTAAGGGAGTTGGGATCCTGGCCATTCTTTCCGTTTCCTGCATAAGTCCATGGAGATATGTTTCTCTGTAGGTATATATACATATATTAATACACGTTTTATATATATATATGCTCAGTCAATTCAGTCATGTCCGATTCTGCGACACCATGGACTGTAGCCTGCCAGGCCCCTCAGTCATGGGATTCTCCAAGCAAGAATACTGAAGTGGGTTGCCATGCCCTCCTCCAGGGGGTCTTCCCAACTCAGGCGTTGAACTTGTGTCTCCTGCATTGAAGGAGGATTTTTTACTGCTGAGCCACTACACACACATAATATATACATTATCATATGATAGATGGGGGAAAAGTGGAAACAGTGATAGATTTTATTTTCTTGGGCTCCAAAATCACTGTGGACAGTGACTGCAGGCATGAAATTAGAACATGCTCCTTGGAAAGCTATGACAAACGTAGACAGCATATTAAAAGGCAGAGATGTCACTTTGCCAATAAAGGGATGTATAGTCAAAGCTATGGTTTTTCCAGTAGTCATGTATGGATATGAGAATTGGACTGTAGAGAAGGCTGAGTGCCGAAGAACTGGTGCTTTTGAACTGTGATGTTGGAGAAGACTCTTGAGAGTCCCTTGGACTGCAAGGAGGTCAAACCAGTTAATCCTAAAGGAAATCAACCCTGAATATTCATTGGAAACACTGATGCTGAAGCTCCAATACTTTAGCCACCTGATGCAAAGAGCTGACTCATTGGAAAAGACCCTGATGCTGGGAAAGATTGAAGGCAGGAGGAGGATGAGGTGACAGAGGATGAGGTGGTTGGATGGCATCATTGACTCAATGGGCATGAGTTTGAGCAAGCTCTGGGAGATAGTGAAGAACAGGGAAGCCTGGCATGCTACAGTCTATGTGGTTGCAAAGAGTCAGACACAACTTAGTGACTGAACAACCGTCAGTTGTTGTTCACAACAACAACAAAGATGTCTGTGGGCTTCCCAGGTGGCTCAGTGGTAAAGAATCCTCCTGCGAATGCAGGAGACTCAAGTTCGATCCCTGGGTCAGGAAGATCCCCTGGAAAACGCAACAGCCACCTGCTGCAGTATTCTTGCCTGGGAAATCCCATGGACAGAGGATCCTGGTGGGCTACAGTCCATGGGGTCACAAAGAGTACATATATATATACATACATATGCATGTAATATATGTATATATATGCATGGTATATATCTATATATACATACATACCATCACAGTAACATTGGGACCCACAAAGTTCCAAAAAGCTGGCCCAGTTATCAACTGACAGGAAACTGGCTCGATAAATGATGGCACACTAATATGATGAGATGCTGTGTAACTGAGAGCCATTCCTTCAACCATCAGAAGCCTATGCTGAGTCTCCCCTACTCCAACCTCAGGCTCAAGTCCCATGCACATAGGTCAGGAAGCACTGATAGAAATCAAGCTCTTAACCTCAGGGAGACGAATGTGCCTCACGGCCATGACTCTGAAATGTAGGTGTGCCATGGACTCAACTGGGAAACCCTAGAAAATTCAGGAAGCTTGTCTTTCGCACATCTGCTTTCAAAACCTGGTATTTTCAGATGTGTGAGGTTGAAGACAATGAGGTGACAGGCCAGTGTTTAACTACCAAGTTGCTGTTCACAGGCATTCCCGACAGCACAGATTGCAGTTTACCTGTCTTGCGGGATCTGAGATTGTTTTCTTCATCTTTTTTCCCTGTGCCATTCTGCCTGGCCATCCAGACTATCCCAGTATCTTTGTTTTAGTACCAAGTACATGCCTTATAAAAATGGTATGGGCTCCTGCATTGTGTCTCTGCTGTCTGGGGGAGTGCTGTCAGTTCTCCTAGGTAATTGGCATATCAAGGTCTGTTCACTCAGTCACCTTCCTCTCTCCACCCACGCCGAGGTTAATATAGCCCTTCCTCTGCCCCTCCATCCCCTCTCCCGTGTGACACTCTGAACCAGGGTCCCCCTCGAGTCACACAGAGACCCCACGGATCTGGGGGAAGGCAGGAGGGATGCCCATGGGCTGCATTTCATCAAGTCCTGCTAGGGCCGTCGGTGTGGCCGCGCCTCCACCTGGTATTCATCACTGCACCCCCAGGTGTGTGGTTTGCCTAAATGCCTGTGGAGTCTGGGCCCATGAATGGAGAAGTCAGTCCAGGGAATGACAATGGAAGGAGCTGAGTTTACTGCCTTGGAGACCAGAGCCTCGCTACCAGAAACCATATCCAGGTATTTTGGGGTTTGAAATGCCATCATCTGCAGTGAGGCTGTTATTGATGGAGTCTTTCTGTTGAGCATAATGGGATCTGTTCTTTCCAGCCCCAGCCAGTGACTCGGAGCTGATTATCTGAGGAAATATGCTCATGAGGGTACCATTTATTACAGTTCTCATTATAGATGTGCTGTTACACAAGGGGAGTTTACCCTCGCTTATGAACTAAGCCCAGCACTGTGCTGTCTCCCCAGATCAGTCACTGAGGGCATGATGCTGAGTAGGTCTTCTGGACACAGACAAATCATGGGATCCTGGGTGGGGGGGTGTCAGGGGGGCAGGGGGACGTGTTCTAAGGACTTTGAAATGTTGTATATGCAGTGAGCACTCTATGGACTTTAGTCTCTATTCCTGATATACTTTTGATAATAACATTAATAGCCATTTAAAAAATAACCTATTTAAATCTATTTTTAAAAATAGGGTAGATGATTAAGTATATTATTTTTAATAGAGATTATGTGCCTATTATAAAACATACAGAAAGTATATGAAAATATATATTTAAACCCATAATGCCATCATCTAGAGATACTGTAACTTCTTGGGGTATTTCCAGATATTTTTCCTATGCACGTATGTGTGTTTAAAACAAAACACAAGGAGAATCATACTTCATATACAGTGGAATTAGTCCTTTGGAGCTTGTGAGTATCTTTGAGTGAGCATTGACTACATCATCACTCTTTAACAGCTTTATTGAGATAAAATTCACAAACCATGTAATTCACCCATTTAAAGTGTACAATTCAATAGCATTTAGTACATCCACAGAGTTGTGAAACCATCACCACAGTCAATTTGAGAAGAAAGTGAAAGTTGTTCAGTTGTGTCCAACTTTTTGTGACCCCGTGGACTGTAGCCCACCAGACTCCTCTGTCCATGGAATTCTCCAGGCAAGAATACTGGAGTATGTAGCCATGCCCTTCTCCAGGGGATCTTTCTGACCCAGGGATCAAACCCAGCTCTCTTGTATTGCAGGCAGATTCTTTACCATCTGAGCCACCAGGGAAGCCCCAGTCAATTTGAGAACATTTCATCAACCCGAAAAGAAACTGTGCCTAGACATCATTCCCTTTATCCTTCTTCACCCCACCCTGCCAGCCTTCACTCCCCAGCCTTCAGTTCAGTTCAGTCACTTGTGTCCGGCCCTTTGCAACCCCGTGGACTGCAGCACGCCAGACCTCCCTGTCCACCAACTCCCAGAGCTTACCCAAACTCATGTCCATCGAGTCAATGATGCCATCCAACCATCTCATCCTCTGTCATCCCCTTCTCCTTCTGCCTTCAATCTTTTCCAGCATCAGGGTCTTTTCCGTGAGGCCAAAGTGGTGGAGCTTCAGGTGGCCAAAGTATTGGAGCTTCAGCTTCATCATCAGTCCTTCCAGTGAATATTCAGGACTGATTTCCTTTAGGATGGACTGGTTGGATCTCCTTGCAGTTCAAAGGACTCTCAAGAGTCTTCTCCAACACCACAGTTCAAAAGCATTGGTTCTTCAGTGCTCAGCTTTCTTTATAGTCCAACTCTCACATCCATACTTTACTACAGAAAAACCGTAGCTTTGACTAGACAGACCTTTATTGGTAAAGTAATATCTTTGCTTTTTAATATGCTGTCTAGGTTTGTCATAGCTTTTCTCCCAAGGAGCAAGCATCTTTTATTTTCATGGCTGCAGTCACCATCTGCAGTGATTTTTGGAGTCCAAGAAAAACCCATCCCCTGGGCTGGTCATGCCAACAATGTCACCCATAAGGGTTATGGAGAACATGTTTTGCAAGAAAGAAACATGTTTTTGGAGAAAAGAAAGAGTGTCTTTTAGCCTTCTGACTCCCTTCTCTGGCTGGTCACATCTTCCTTGCAGTCACTGTGTCCTCTGCTGTCCTGACGGGTACTCAGCTCCCCCGTGTGTCCACTGGGCAGCCAGAGTCCATGCTAACAATGAGCGCAGCTCAGTTTCTGCAGTGGTGGGAGGAGGCCAGGGCTGCTGCTGTACGTCCAGGTGGGTCAGAGTCACTCAGAAAGGGAACAGAAGATTCAGGAGAGATGCCGGAATCCCTTTACCTCAGACTGGGACTTGAACCCATGAGCATGTGTGCTGAGTCGCTCAGCCGTGTCCGACTCTGCGATCCTATGGACCACAGCCCACCAGGCTCCTCTGTCCATGGGACTCTCCAGGCAAGAATACTGGAGTGGGTTGCCTTGCCCTCCTCCAGGGAATCTTCCGACCCAGGGATGGAACCTGAGTCTCTTAGTCTCCTTCACTGGCAGGCTGGTTCTTTACCACTAGCGCCACCCCGGGAAACCCTGAACCCATGTTCCGGGATTCAAGTTGAGCCAAAACCATGGCCTTCCATCTGAGATCACAGATGTGGTTCAGGTTCTGGGTGTCTCATCGCAGAGAGAATTCAGTGAGAGACACAGTGAGAGGTAAGAAGTGGGTTTATTCAGAGAGAAACACACTCCACAGACACAGTGTGTCATCACAGAGGGTGAGTACTTCTCAAAATGTGCTGCAGTTAGCTTTATGGGCTGGGGGATTCCATAGGCTAATGAGCGGGAAGATTATTCCAGCTATTAATAATTTGGGCATGGGGTCACAAAGAGTTGGACGTGACTTAGCAACTGAACAAGAGCAACAATATTTTGGGAATGGGGTGAAGATTTCCAGGAATTGGGCCATCGCCCCCCTTTTGATCTTTGATGGTTGACCTTGGAACTGTCATGGCACCCCTGGGTGTGTCGTTTAGCTTGCTGATGTGTTACAAGGAGCTTATACTGAGGATCAAGGTCTAGTCGACTTGTCTGCCATCTTCGATGGACTTGATTCTAATCAGTTTCTGCTGTGGCCTCAGACTGTGTCATTCCTTCAAAAGTTGTGCCCTGCCCCCTGCCCTCCTGTTTCAAATGGGTTTGATGTAGAAAGCTGTTGGTGAGTCTCACTGAGACCACTCCCTATGGTGACCGGAGCCACTGGCGAGGACGGGCCAAGGCAGAGCGTGTGGGACAAATATATGACACGACGGCCTGGGGGTGGAGAGGAGGCCAAGAGGTGGCAGAGGGCACTGGGGTGGAAGGTCTCACAGCAGGAAGAAAGGATGTTTGAGAAAGCCAGGGAGGTGCTCCCTTTGGCAGCACGCGCACTAATCTGGGAGGATGTAGAGATCAGCGCAGCCCCTGAGCAAGGATTACAAGCAAACTTTATAGACATCTCTTCCATGTTAAAAGAAAAAAAGAAATCCAGGGAGGTGTGTTGCAGGAAGGGGAGTCGGCAGGGACAAAGGCTCGCTCCTGGTGGAAAGACGCAGTGATGTGGGCTGGGGGCACGGCAAAGAGTCGCGCTGGTGCTTCATGAGGAGGCAGATGTGGACGAGGAGGCGAGAACCAGGCTGGAGCAGAGTGTGGTCTGGAGAGAGACACGCTTTTCACCGCTGATGGAAGATTGCAGTAGACAAAGGGAGAAAGAAAGGAGAAAGTGTGGGCAATTCCCCCAAGGAGCCCTCAGGGAGGCCTGGGGCCAGGTGGGTGGGCCACCAGGTGGGCCTGCTGGCCAGGGTTTCAGGCGTGTGGGAGGTGTTGGGGAGAAAGGAGGAGCTGCTGGACTGAGAGCAGTCTGCGTTTCAGCCTGGGGGCCTCCTCGGCCTTTTGGGATGTGATTCCACAAGGTCTGCAGGGTGGTGAGGTGAGTCCTTTGTGCCAGCATCCCGGGCATGAGAAGCTGGGCTTTTCCAAGTGGAACAAAGGAAGAACCCCAGGGTTGGAAGGGCGGCACACTGAGGACTGGCTCGTGGCGCTCTCAGAGTCCAAACAGGGCCAGGAGGAAGCTGAGAGTGGGCTCAGGGAGGGAGAGCGACCCCCCTGCCCTCCCAGGACAGGGCGTCAGGCAGAGAACTCGGCGTTCCCTCCTCCGTGTGGGGATCTGTGCTCTGTCCGCTGGCATGACCCAGCACCTACACACACGTTACTGGATAGGGAGTCTGGAGGAGGAGAGACTCCAGCCAGACAGGAGGATTCAGAGGGACAGCAGCTGCAGACGTAACAAGTCACAGAGCGGCCCTGGGATTGGGCGGCGGCCGTGCTGCAGAGGAGTCACTTGGGCCACGGGGTCAGGGGTCAGAGAGGCGGACCCGGGCGGGTTGGCTCCTCTGAGATAGAGTTGCTTAGGCCAGAGGGTCTGTGCAGGAGGTCTGGGCCCGCCCTCGAGGCCCCATGACTGGGGGGGGGGAGGTGGTGGGCTTGTAGCTGAGAGGATGCCCCCGGGCGAGAGTGTCCCCCCACATTCAGGTCCTTCCTGGGACCTCAGAAGACAAATACAGGATTTCTTTGGAAATTGGGTCACTGCAGCTGTGATTAGTCATGATGAGGTCATCTCGGAGCAGGGCTGGCCCTTAACCCAGTACGACGGTGTCCTCATAAGAGGGGAAGAGCCACGGAGAGAGGAGACTCCTGGGAAGGCCAGGCTATGATGGAAGAGAGCCAAGGGAGGGTGTGGCTGGCAGCTCTGGGCCCCTGCAGCCGGAGGGGGCAGGAGGGAGCCTCCCCCAGGGCCTCCAGAGGGAGCACAGTCTGATGCACCTCAAGTTCAGACTTTTTATTATTATTATTATTATTTTTTTTACTTTACAATACTGTATTGGTTTTGCCATACATCAACATGAATCTGCCACGGGTGTACATAAGTTCCCACTCCTGAACCCCCCTCCCACCTCCCTCCCCATACCATCCGTCTGGGTTATCCCAGTGCACCAACCCCAAGCATCTTGTATCCTGCATCAAACCTAGACTGGTGATTGATTTCTTATATGATATTATACATGTTTCAATGCTATTCTCCCAAATCATCCCGCCCTCTCCCTCTCCCACAGAGTCAAAAAGTCTGTTCTGTACATCTGTGTCTCTTTTGCTATCTCACATACAGGGTTATCGTTACCATCTTTCTAAATTCCATATATATGTGTTAGTATACTGTATTGGTGTATTTCTTTCTGGCTTACTTCACTCTGTATAATCGGCTCCAGTTTCATCCACCTCATTAGAACTGATTCAAATGTATTCTTTTTAATGGCTGAGTAATACTCCATTGTGTATATGTACCACAGCTTTCTTATCCATTCATCTGCTGATGGACATCTAGGTTGCTTCCATGTCCTGGCTATTATAAACAGTGCTGCGATGAACATTGGGGTACACGTGTCTCTTTCAATTCTAGTTTCCTTGGTGTGTATGCCCAGCAGTGGGATTGCTGGGTCATATGGCAGTTCTATTTCCAGTTTTTTAAGGAATCTCCCCACAGTTCTCCATAGTTGCTGTACTAGTTTGCATTCCCACCAACAGTGTAAGAGAGTTCCCTTTTCTCCACACCCTCTCCAGCATTTATTGCTTGTAGACTTTTGGATTGCAGCCATTCTGACTGGTGTGAAATGGTACCTTATTGTGGTCTTGATTTGCATTTCTCTGATAATGAGTGATGTTGAGCATCTTTTCATGTGTTTGTTAGCCATCTGTATGTCTTCTTTGGAGAAATGTCTATTTAGTTTTTTGGCCCATTTTTTTGATTGGGTCGTTTATTTTTCTGGAATTGAGCTGCATGAGTTGCTTGTATATTTTTGAGATTAGTTGTTTGTCAGTTACTTCATTTGCTATTATTTTCTCCCATTCTGAAGGCTGTCTTTTCACCTTGCTTACAGTATCCTTTGTTGTACAGAAGCTTTTAAGTTTAATTAGGTCCCATTTGTTTATTTTTGCTTTTATTTCCAATATTCTGGGAGGTGGGTCATAGAGGATCCTGCTGTGATTTATGTCGGAGAGTGTTTTGCCTATGTTCTCCTCTAGGAGTTTTATAGTTTCTGGTCTTACATTTAGATCTTTAATCCATTTTGAGTTTATTTTTGTGTGTGGTGTTAGAAAGTGTTCTAGTTTCATTCTTTTACAAGTGGTTGACCAGTTTTCCCAGCACCACTTGTTAAAGAGACTGTCTTTAATCCATTGTATATTCTTGCCTCTTTTGTCAAAGATAAGGTGTCTATAGGTGTGTGGATTTATCTCTGGGCTTTCTATTTTGTTCCATTGATCTATATTTCTGTCTTTGTGCCAGTACCATACTGTCTTGATGACTGTGGCTTTGTAGTAGAGCCTGAAGTCAGGCAGGTTGATTCCTCCAGTTCCATTCTTCTTTCTCAAGATTGCTTTGGCTACTCGAGGTTTTTTGTATTTCCATACAAGTTGTGAAATTATTTGTTCTAGCTCTGTGAAAAATACCGCTGGTAGCTTGATAGGGATTGCACTGAATCTGTAGATTGCTTTGGGTATTATACTCATTTTCACTATATCGATTCTTCCAATCCATGAACATGGTATATTTCTCCATCTATTAGTGTCCTCTTTGATTTCTTTCACCAGTGTTTTATAGTTTTCTATATGTAGGTCTTTAGTTTCTTTAGGAAGATATATTCCTAAGTATTTTATTCTTTTTGTTGCAATGGTGAATGGAATTGTTTCCTTAATTTCTTTTTCTACTTTCTCATTATTAGTGTGTAGGGATGCAAGTGATTTCTGTGTGTTGATTTTATGTCCTGCAATCAAATTCAGACTTCTGCCCTCCAGAACTGTGAGAGGATAGGTATCTGTTGCTGTTCAGTTGCTCACTTGTGCTGACTCTTTGTAATCCCATGGATTGCAGCACGCCAGGCTTCCCTGTCCTTCACCATCTCCCAGAGCTTGCTCAAACTCATGTCCATCAAGTGGGTGATGCCATCCCACCATCTCATCCTCTGTCATCCCCTTCTCCTCCTGCCCTTAGTCTTTCCAAGCATCAGGGTCTTTTCCAATGAGTCTGCTCTTTGCATCATGTGGCCAGAGTATTGGAGCTTCAGCTTCACCAGCAGACCTTCCAATGAATATTCAAGACTGATCTCCTTTAGGATGGACTGGTTGGATCTCCTTGCAGTCCAAGGGACCCTCAAGGGTCTTCTCCAGCACCACAGTTCAGAAGCACCAATTCTTCGGCTCTCAGCTTTCTTCATAGTCCAACTCTCACATCCAGTAGTCTCATACATGACTACTGGAAAAACCATACCTTTGACTATATGGACCTTTGTCAGCAAAGTGATGTCTCTGCTCTTTAATATGCTGTCTAGGTTTGTCTTTGTTCCAGAGGCCCCAGGAAACCAGTAGCAGACAGGCACACCTATAGGTCAGGGTTACCTATAAGCCACACCAGGGGCTGCGGCGCTCTGGACTGGACGCACACGGGTGGTGCTGCTGTCATGCTCCTCATGGTGGTGTGGCCACGTGTGCCTGGACATGGCACATCGGGTGTGGCCTGCACCTGATGGTCTGGCTGAGTGGAGGTGCCCCGTCAACCTGTTTGGTAAATGTTACCAGAAATGAATTTCTGTTTGGAAACACTTGGTACAGCCCTAGGGGGCCTGCCGCTCCAAATGTGGGGTGTCCTGTGAGCTTGGGGCCGGGGTGGGGTGGTCACGCTCACATTGTCTGCTCTGGGAGATGATCAGACTGGAGACCTGGATGGGCCCAGACCAGGTGCAGCAGTAGCTGTGTGGGGAGATGAGCCACAGCATGGCGCTGGCTCACGTGGTGGGGCGGAGGGGAGCCATGGTCTGGGAGCCTGGGGCAGAATGTGGGGTTTGCTGTGTCCTCCCTCCCCTCCAGGCCCCGGATGGGGTGCAGCTGGTCGAGGCTGTGGCCCGTCCGCATGAGCCACCTGCTGGAAGGTCTCAGGGAGCACGGAGCCCATGACCACTGCCACGTGGCCTTTCAGTCCAGGGTCTGTGAGGGAGGAGGGGGCATCATGTCTCATGTTTGGCCTCGGCCAGGAGATGGGGTGGGGCAGAGACCCCGGGCCTCAGGGCCAAAGATGCAAAGGCCTGAGCGACAGTTATAGCTTGGAGACAGTGCCTCTAGTGTTTGGGCTTGCTTTGCTTGTTGCTTTTAATCCCTTGTCACTTTCCAGCATCGGCAACAAAATCTTTAAACAAAAAAAAGGGCATTCATATGCACCCTTGTTCAAGATGAACAAGAAAGAGAAAAAGTAGAAAAATTACCTTATGTTTTCCAGCCAGGCTTGGGGTGAGCTGGGAGGACAGGAGCCATGGACCTCAGGGGACAAAGTGGGTGATGGTAGGAACATAGGAAGGACAGAGGCTGCCCGGGTGCCTAATGGGAAATTTTCCTGGAATTTCCTGGGGACGCAGAGGCTCCCCATGGGTCCGGGTGGTGGTGCCTCCATCTGGCTCATGCTCCTGGATCCTGGAGAAGAAGGAGCTCAGGCTGTGGGGTTGGGGGTGGGGAGAAGAGTGGGTTTACTGTCAAACATGAACGTCTAGGGGGCCATGGGCAGCAAGTGGCTGACGTTGGGAAGGCATTTGGATACGCTGGGGTCTGGACCCAAGCAGATTTCAACAGGATCATGTATGACAAGATGGAGGAAGCAACGGAAATACACCGTTGGCCAATGAGCCCACGAAAACAGGCTCAGCATCACTAATCCCCAGGGAAGCGCAAATCAACCCCATCGTGACATGCCAGCTCACGCCCACGAGGTTGGCTATTATTAAAAACAATGACAGAGAACCGGTGTTGGTGAGGATGTGGAGACTCGGAACCCTGTGCCTTGGTGGTGGTAACGTGCAGGGGTACCATCGTCGTGGAAAACAGAAGAGTGACTTGTCAAAAGTTAAACACGGAATTACCATACAATTCAGCAGTTCCGCTTCTGGATTTATATCTTAAAAAAAGGCAAAGCAGGAGCTGGAACAGGTGTCTACTCACTGTGTTCACGGCAGCATCCTTCACGATAGCAAGGGGTGGAAGCAACATACGCGCCCATTGATGGATGACGAGTAAACAAACTGTGGTCCTCACAAGGACTTGTGAGGACATTCTGTCACCTGCTCCACCAGGGATAGACCTGGAGGGCTTTATGCTGAAGTAAAGAGCCACAAGAAGAGTAAGACTTTGAGATTCACTTATATGAGGTCCCAAGAGGAGTCACAGTTGTGGAAAGCAGGTGGTGCTTGGGCTTCCCAGGGGGCTCAGTGGTAAAGAATCTGTCTGCCGATGCAGGAGACACAGGTTCCATCCCTGGGTGGGGAAGCTCCCCTGGAGGAGGGCGTGGCAACCCACTCCAGTGTTCTTGCCTGGGCAATCCCATGGACAGAGGAGCCTGGTGGGCTACAGTCCATGGGGTCACAGAAAGTTGGACATGACTGAGCGACTGAGCACGCTTAAGGTGGTGGCTACCAGGGTCTGGTGTTTAATGGAGACAGGGTTACAATTTAGGAAGGTTCTGGAAATGGATGGTGGTGATGATTATGGAACAACATAAATGTACTTCATACCGCTGAACAGTGCACTTAAAAGTGGTTAATATGGTAAATTTTATATATGTTTGACCACAATCGTTTAAATGTGGGAAAAAAGAAGAAGAGGGCACACCTGGGCGTGACCTGGTTTTCCGTTCTGCGTCTGATGACAGCAGAGTCTGCCTTCCGGGGCCCCTGGTTACAGCAACGAGAGAGAGAGAGAGAGACCGAGGGGCCCTCCTCCCGGCTCCTCAGCTGCCGCGCTCAGCACCACCCATGGGGCTGCAAGGCCCTTGCTACAAGTCATCTGCCCTTTAAGCTTCTTTTTCTTTTCTTCGTCCTTGATGCCCTCTCTTCCTTGCTTTCCCGATGCTTGACTTCTGAACGTCAACAGTCTTTGCACATTAAACCCCGGCATTGGCCGAAAGGCCAGCTGTGTTACTAGAGTGCTCTCGGGTCCCTGGGGGTCGCCCCTGGCTGGGTCCTCTTGGGAGGCTCCCCTGAGTTCCTCATCCCCAGTGCCGCCCACCCGCTCTCAGCCCGCAGACAAGTCTGCCCTGCAGGCTGCATCTCCCTGCGCCCCCCGCCCTTGCTGCCTGCCTGGGGTGGGCTCTGGCCAGCAGGAGGTGCTGGCTAGAGACGGGAGGGTGGAGGGCACGAGGCTGGGGTGCCCTGTCTCTGCTCCCTTCTTACCCATTACTGTGCGTGCCCCCTGGTAGCCCCTCCAGCTCCACCGGCTCGGGTAGGAACAGCCACCCTCAACGGCTGGTCTGTGGACTCCCACCCTCCCCTGTTTGTTCTCTTCACCCTGGCCTCCCCTCCAGGGAGTATTTTCAGCAAAGCTTCTTTCTTCAAACGACCCAGGAGACCTGAGTCCTACTGGGTCTCTGTGGGACCACCACCGTCTCTTCTCCCAGCAAGAGGCTTCCTGAAGTCTGTGCAAGACCACTATCCCTCGCTTCAGTTACCAGCGATGACACTGATGCTTCTGAAAACCATCTTCAAGGCCCCACCAGGTGCTGTGGGGCTGCTGGCTTCCAGGAGAATGAGGGACATGGCCACTTCTCCCGGATCCCTAGAGGGCTGATCACTGAGTGCCCCGAGTTAGGGGGGTTAGGATCACAGGAGGAGAGCTATCCCGCAATATCAGGAAAGCCCCAAACAGGGTCAGATTTGCGCTTGTCTTTTCACTGGGCTTGGTTACTAGGTACAATAGGGTTATGGAGAGTAGATTATATTCCTGTAGGAAACTCAGAAGTAAAAACAGGGACACAGAAACCACCTATAAGTAGTCATGGATAGCATCTTATATGCACAAGTACACATGTAAGTTTACGGATAAGATCTTACGACTATGGTACTTCCCTGGTGGTCCAGTGGTTAAGACTCTGTGCTCCTAATGGAGGGGCCCTGGTTTGATCCTGGATCAGGGAGCTAGATCCCACATGCCGAACAGCACGGCCAAGAAGAAAACGATTTTACTATTAGAACTCTACACGTTGTAATATTCTGTCTTGTTTCTCAACTTACCCCCACCTCCAATAATCCAGGGTAAACATCATTCAGGGTAAGAAATACACATTTTTCAGCAACAAGTTTCCTGCTGCATAGATGTGTGTGTGTGTGTGAGTATGTGTGAGTGTTTGTGTGTGTGTGTGATTTATCATGTCTTATCACTGGACATTTATAAAGAGCCTCATACATTTTAGTATCATAAACAAAGCTTCAACAGTATCTTCATAGCGGTGGTGGTTTCGTCTCTAAGTCGTGTCCAAGTCTTGCGACCCCATGGACTGTAGCCCGCCAGGCTCCTCCACCCATGGCATTTCCCCAGACAAGAATGCCAGACTGGGTTGCCATTTCTGTCTCCAGGGGATCTTCCTGACCCAGGGGTTGAACCTGAGTCCCCGGCACTGCAGGCGGATTCTTTACTGACTGAGCCAGCAGGGGAGCCCAGTATCTTCATAGCTGAATACCTAGGCGCATCTTTATCCCCGTTTCCTCAGGACACATCCCAACACTTACCCGTAAGATAATGGAGCTGCACGTCCTGCCGAATGTGTGCCGATCCTGGTCGCGTGCTGCCGGCCAGTCTGGTTTCTGACTGTGGGATTGACATTCCTCCCTGCTCTCCTCTCTGGTGCAGTGCTGCTGGGGCTCCTCAGACGTAAGCAAGAAACAGTGAGTGACATTCTCACCTCTCCTCTTCACCTTCCATCAGTCCCTCCCGGGACAAATGGCTCTTGTTCTGCTTTTCATTCGCAGTGATTTCCTGGGTCCCTATTTTAAAAAATAAAAACCAGAGCTGAACTGTGGTTTAATAGGAACTCCTTCCACTGCTTACACTTTTAGATATTGGGTTGCTGTTTTAAAAATGAGTGTATAAAACTTGTGGCTATCCATGAACAGGGCAGGCACACTTCACTGGGACTAGATTTAGTTTGTTCTCGTTACATATTTAATTTTGCTGGAAAGCAATTTAATCTGCTAGTGGACTTCTTCCCTTTGCAATAGGTAAAGTTTGAGCAAATGAATGAAAGTCACTCAGTTGTGTCCGACTCTTTGTGACCCCATGGACTATATAGTGGGTTGCCGTTCCCTTCTCTAGGGGATCTTCCTATCCCAGGGATCGAACCCAGGTCTCTTGAATTGCAGGTGGATTCTTTACCAGCTGAGCCACCAGGGAAGCCCAAGAATACTGGAAGGTGTAGCCATTCCCTTCTGCATGAGATCTTCCCAACCCAGGAATCAAACCGGGGTCTCCTGCATTGCAGGCAGATTCTTTACCAGCTGAGCTACCAGCGAGTCCCAGGTAAAGTTTGGGGAATTATAATTCAGTGATTATCACTGAGTATTGGACTTGTTTCCTGGGTGTAAACTTTCTCTGTATTAAGAGCTGAGAAAGGAGGTGAGTCCCCACCTTCCCACACTCAGTGTCACTGATATGCTCCGATCAGAGGGTCACCCCAAGCAGGACCAGCCAGGAGGAGGCCGGGTATGCAGACGCCCTGTGACCTCACCTAGGGAGCAGGTGACCTCCACCTCTGAGGGAGATGGGACCACCTCCAGAGCGACCCACTGACACACCCGGGGTCAGTGTCAGCTTACCTAGCCACCTATCAGCCGCTGGAAACAACATGCCTCTTTCAGCCAAACTCACCACCAAGAAGCCCCCGGCAGGCAGCAAGGAGCAGGGGACTTCCCCAGCTGCCCGCGTGCGCCCGATCGCAGCGGGAGCTCTCAGCTCCGGAGGGGCAGGGCTTCTCTCTTGATCGTCAGGCGGTCTGTGCAGAGTGCGCCCGGGGCTGCTGGCCTGGGGCCTGTGTCTGTATGCTGGCCCGCACACATGCAGGCTCCCTGGGCCTCTGCCCGCCTCTCCCTTCCATGTGTCCAGTCTTGCCACACGTAGCTCAAAGCTCTGTTACAAAGCGCATACACCTTTGTGCCTGTTAGGACTTTGTGACAAATTGACCCTTTTGTTATCATTAAATGCCTCTCTTTATTCCTGGGGACACTCTGTCTTCAAGTGCCTTTGATCTGATGTTGACATAGTTACTGACGGTACGTGCCTTTCTCTACCCTGTACTTTCAGCTTATCTGTGTATTAGAAGTATGTCTCTTGTAGACAGCGTATCAACTAGGTTTCGGTTCTTCAAATGCACCCTGAATATCTCTGTCTTTTCTTTGGAGAGTCTGATCCTCTACATTTGTTGTAATTAGTGATGTGATATGACGTCCATCGTTTTGCTATTTGTAGCCTGATTGTCCTTGTTTAAAAGTTGGTTGATTTTTAGAATTCCCTTTAAATGTATCTATTATCCTTGCTTGTATTTTCTTAGTGGTTGCTTC
This sequence comes from Oryx dammah, assembly GCF_014754425.2. Lineage (NCBI taxonomy): Eukaryota > Metazoa > Chordata > Mammalia > Artiodactyla > Bovidae > Oryx > Oryx dammah. The sequence continues at coordinate 116,937,522 of NW_024070202.1, read as the reverse complement.
ACTGGTAGCTCAGTGTTAAAAGAATCCACCTGCCAGTGTAGGGGACCCGGGTTCAATCTCTGATCCAGGAAGATCCCCTAGAGGACGGCATGGCAACCCACTCCAGTATTCTTGCCTGGAGAATCCCATGGACAGAGGAGCCTGGTGGGCTACAGTCCATGGGGTCACAAAGGGTCACAAAGCGACTGAACGAGTGTTGCTCGAGGGGTTATAATGTACATTCCCTGGTGGTCCCTGTCTCTTTAGAGTTAATGCTGTATTATTTCCCATAAATGTAAAACATTGCAACTGTATAAAAAGCCTGTTTACCCCACCCTACTTATACTACAGCTGTTGTGTGTTACATACACACGGGCACAAACCCCACAGGGTTGAGGTTGTTTATCTGCACACATGATAAAGAGGAAGTGCCAGGATCTGGGAGCCGCACAAAGCCCTTTTCTGGGTCGTGTCGGATCCTGGTGCCATGGTCTCCGGCCCCTCACATATTTACTCGGTTACAGGGGAACAGTGGTAAAGAATCCTCCAGCTAGTGTGGAAGACGCAAGACACCCGGGTTTGATCCCTGGATCAGGAGATCCCCTGGAGGAGGAAATGGCAACCTACTCTAGTATTCTTTCCTGGGAAATCCCATGTGCAGAGGAGCCTGGTGGGCTACAGTCCATGGGGTCTCATAGAGTGGGACAAGACTTGGCAGGCACGCATGGTCTTTGTAATGGGCACCCTGCGGCCGTAGGCAGGGCTAGGGGGTCTCTTACAGCCCTGTTACAACCACACGGCTGAACACAGTCCGGAGCAGAAAGGGTCTGCTCCCTTCAGGCAGCGCTGTTGAAACTTGTCTCCACAGGTCATGTGGTTGATCCAATCCGGTTCCGAAGGGGGTGCGGTAAGAAAGGCACTTGCGATGGAGCCTTGTGGATAAGGATTTTATTATGTTCCTGCAGTCAGTGCGTGTTATCCTTAAACCAGGGCTACCCCCGCCTTTGCTGGGCCAGCAAATTGCTGAGGGTGCCGACACGTGTCCCAGGACTTCTGCCGGAAAACAGAACCCAACAACCGCAAGCAAACAAACAGATGAGACTATTAGAGGCATCCGAATAGTAGGCCAGGCCCCAGAAGGCCATCAGTAACGCAGCAGATGGCGAGGGCGTTTTTCTCACTAAAGAGAATATCATAGCTGCGTTTACTCTGAGCGGGGAGCAACCTTCCCAGCAGAAGGGGCCCCCCTGGGTCGCTCAGCCGGGCTGCTTTGAGGCCCGACTGCTGCATAAAACATGGGTTTTCATCGCAGGGCAAAGCCGTTTGCTCTCCCAGCTCTCATCTCCGAGAGGCAGAGCAGTGCCAGGAGAAGCTTGCCCATGGAGGGGCTCTCCGCTTCCCTCAGCCCCACTGCTGGGCCGTGCCCCCGCGCCCTCCAGCCTCAGTCTGGTAGAGTCTGTGGAATTAACCGCGACGGCAGCCGCACCCAGTTTCCTGGGCAGATGAGCTCAGCCTCGACTTGATCTCATGGAGGCCACCTGACACCCAGGCTGGCCTCAGTTTTCTTACTTCCCCACTCAGCTCTGTTCACACCCCTGTTCTGTGCTCAGAGGCCCCCAGTCACCCCTCTCTCCCCGCTGCTTTCTAAATTTCAGATTTCCCTTAAATAAATTTGGTGTAGGCTTCTGTCTTCAAAGCAGATGGCAACCCGCTCCAGTACTCTTGCCTGGAAAGTCCCATGGACAGAGGAGCCTTGCAGGCTGCAGTCCATGGCGTCGCAAGGAGTCAGACACGACTGAGCGACTTCACTTTCACTTCATTTTCTGTCTTCAAGGGCTTCCCTGGCGGCTCAGATGGTAAAGAATCTGCCTGCAAATCCAGGAGACCGGGGTTCAATCCCTGGGTTGGGAAGATCCCCTGGAGGAGGAAATGGCAACCCACTTCAGTATTCTTCCCTGGAGAATCCCATGGACAGAGGAGCCTGGTGGGCTACAGTTCATGGGGTCACAAAGAGTTGAACAGAGTGAGCAATCCTGTCTGTCTTCAAGAGACTTTTCAGAATCTCCTTCTCACGGTGTAAAAAAGTGGCCAGTTGCTATTTAATTTAAATCAGTCTATTTAGAAAGGGTAAGTCAAATTCCTCTTTTGTTTTTAAATGCTTACTACAGTGCCGTACTTACAGAAGGCATTTAAGAACTTCAGGATATTGCTGCTGTGGGTAATAGTGTGCCTCTTTTGACACAGTTGGTCTTTCATTGCACGAGAGGGTGAAAGACTAGGAAATCCAGCATGTCACCAAACACTTGACCGTGGCTCATCGAATGCATTGTTCTCGGGGTCTTATGTGAATGCAAATTCCTCAGGGATCCTGTTAAAGTGCAGATTCTGGTGCCGGGGTGGTGGTAGGGCCTGAGACTCTGCATTCCTTGCAGACCCCAGGACATGTGGGCCCAGGAGTACCTTGCTGCAACCTGGGGCCAGGCATCCAGTTAACTGGAGCATTAAACCACTCCCTGTCTACTTGGGAACACAGGATTTTCCAAGTGTGTTTGTTTGTTTGTTTTCGTTTAGGGTTAATTTTTGGCTGTGCTGGGTCTTCACTGCTGTGTGTGGGCTTCCTCTGGTGGTGGTGAGCAGGGCTTCTCTTCGCTGCAGTGTGAAGGTTCTTCGTTGCGGTGACTTCTCTTGCTGTGGAGCGCAGGCTCGAGGTGTTCGGGTTTCAGTAGTTGCCGCTCACTGGCTTAGCGACTCCGAGGCATGTGGAATCTTCCCAGACCGGGGAATCGAACCCATGTCCCCTGCACTGGCAGACAGACTCTCAACCGCTGGGCCACCAGGGAAGCCCCAGTGGTTTTTGTTGCTGTTGTTTTTATCTGAGTCTTAATTTTCAGCTCTTGATATGGAGTGAGGCAACATTTCATAACTGTTTTTGTTGTTTATTTGTTTTTCAACACATAATACTGATGCTATTGGAGCACGTTAGTAGAAAATTATTTCCGATTCATGTTGTTACTAACAATTCAATCACTGACCTGGGTAACAATGATCTTAACCAGAGAGAAGCCTGTGGTTTTCGTGGGAGTAAAAATAGTTGATTATAAATGCCAGTGAAAGGACACCATCCAACCACAGGGAACATAAATAGGTGTCTGGCAGGAGCTATGCCTATCTCAGACCTACCTTACACAGAAACCTCATTTGTATCAGGCCAGAGGTTCTCAAAGTCTGTATCGGAACACTGATGGAGAAAGTGGGGGACTTGTGAAAATGCAGGTCTCTGGGTCCCTCTCACCCTCAACTAGTCCCGTGGTAGGGTGGGGCCCTGGCACTTGCATTTCTGAAAATCCCCAGAAGCAGCCGACATGCTCGCCTGGGACCTGGGACCACACTTTGAGAACCATTCATTCAGGATGTTACTGTACATGGCACTTGGCAGGCGTCCTCTGTAATCTTTTGCCCTCGGCTGTATTTTCAGCAGTAAGCATCGTTTTCTGGTTTTTATTGCTAGCTTATTTAAAATATTCTTATTCCCAAAGCATTTCTTGGAAAACTCTAAATATTTTTGTTAATGGGCTTCAGACATCAAATTCTTGTCGAGGAAATAGAATACTGTTTAATTTAGATTACCTCTCCTTTGCACCTTTCCCAGAGAAGAGCATAAGAGCAACACTGCTCTCTGCCCAGTGCTTCCTGTGACTCTGCCCGAGGGTCCGCTCTAGTGTGCAGTTTTTATTGCTAGAACTTTCTGTAGGTCCATAAGTACGGATATATCTGTGTGTGTGTGTGTGTGGTGTGTGGTGTGTGGTATGTGTATGTGTGGTGTGTGTGTGTATGTGATGTGTGTGTGGTATACATGTGTGATATGTGTGTGTGTGCCGTGGGTGTGGGGGAAGTCCAGCCTGTGAATCAGAGGCTCTGAGTTCTGACTGTGACTCAGCCACACACCATGTGATGCCCTGGAATGAGTTACAGACTTCTTTGAACTTCAGTTTCCTCAAACATCAGGAGACGCCCCAGAAATCACCAGATGAGACTGGAGCCATTTCCAGCTCTAAGAGTCCGATCCTTCTCCCCTCTTGGTTTTGGACGTTAGGCTTTTTTTTTTTTTTTTTAATGAACTCCCAGAAAGAAGAGAGAGGAATATGTGTGTGTGTGTTTATAATAAAAATGCTGAAAGGTCTAAGCCGGGTGAGACGCGCTCTTCTGCTGTGATCTAGCAGTCATCGCCCGGCAGCGCCGTGCTGGGCCTGGCCCCCGCCCCTCAGCCCCTCCCCGCCCGCACGCACCGGACAAATTGCTCTCACCCTGTTACACAGGCGCGCCTGCACCGCCTGGCTCCCACGCTCTCCGGCGTGTACCGTCTGGCGGCCTCGGACTTCTCCTGAAAGTCCATCCCTAAACGGTCCTGCGCCCACGGAGGGGGTTCAGAATGTGCAGACACCTGGGGCGGGGTGCTGGTAACAGCTTAGGACAGCCCGCAAACCCCCTGCCAGCATGCTGCAGCCCCCACCCCGACGCTAGCGTCCCTCAGAGTGAAAACATGGCTGCAAAAACAAAAGCTCCTGTAATGCAACGAAGCAGATTTACTATATGAAACGCGACTTGCTCTGGGGAACTCGACCAGTTTGAGTGAAACTGGAGGATGGGTGTCCCCTGGAGTGTGTCTGGCAGGCGGTTCGCTTCCTGCCCTCCCCAGCGATGACCTCTGGGGTTGTGTCGGAGCGTTTGTTTGGCTCAGCGTTATTGACTGAACTGTGGTGGCCCTTTGCCAAGCTAAGAGGTGTCGACATAGCAAATTCAAGGGAGGGTGCTTTCCAGGAAGTGGTCAGGAGGTCCCCTTCCTGGTGAGTCCAGAGTGCTGCTGGGATGAATGAAGAGAGGCTACGCGGGTATCTGCACTTGTCACAGCAGCTGCTTTTCTAAAACAGTACTGTTCTGACTTCAGGGTTCTTTCACGTCACCCAGGCACCTTGTCAGCCTGCAGTGCTCACTGGGCAGGTCTGGATGGGCTCAGACCCTCCATCCTAATCGCGCTGCGGCTGGTGGTCTGTGGACTGCACTTTGAGGAGCAAGGCTTTGGGAGAAACCTGATGATAATTCCTTGTGATTTCTTTTGCATTGTCTTCTGGTGTGTGAACTTGAGCACTCTTTTGGCAAGCATAAACTGCTGAATAAAAATATTCATCCAAAAATACACATTATGCTGTTTTCCCTCAGCCTTATCTTTTCCTGTTTTGTTTTTTTTTTTCCCCTTCAGATCCTAGCAAACCAAGTTGGGAGAGAATTAAAAAAAAAAAATCCTCTCTCTCATGTATTTCCTTGTGAATTAGGAAGTCAAGATTGCCCATGAGTTTATATATTGCATGTAGCGCTTACATAGTGAATGTCATCAGATAATCAATCAGCAGACTATTGGGGACCCCTTCCGGCTACATCCTGTGCTGGGTGTTCAGGCCCCACCTTTGATGGGCTGCCTTGGTGGGATCACAGTAGGAAGCGGATAGTTCTCACTCAGTGTAGGTGTTAAATATTAGGACAGACATATACGCCGGTTTGCTCCATGCTGTAACATCTTACGAGGCAAAAATGAAGATTAATTTGTAATTGTTGATGTTGTGCTCCCAGAACTGGGAGAATGTTTCAAAGCTCCACTCGGCTTTCCACCAGGACCCCCTCAGGAGGAGAGGATGCCCCTCCTCGCTGTCTGACCACACTGCTGACTCTTAAGCACTTACTAATCAGCGCTGGCGGTATGTGGGTGCTTTCTATTAAGCCATAAACCCTGTGAACCTGAGGTTTGTGTCTGAGCCTCTGTGGTTCCCCACAGTACCTGTCACAAAGAGATGCTCAGAAAGCCCCGTTGGATGGTGCCCACTGCGCCCTAGAGCTTGGCGTTGCTCTGCTCTGGACCAGCGTTAGAGGGGAACAGCTGGACCACAGGAAGGGGGAGAAGGCTTGCCTCATTCCCCTTACCTGTGCTCTCAGACCCAGGGTTGTGCTACTAGAAACACGCTTCCAAACTAAACGCCTCCTAGTGGAGAGGTCTGTGGCTTAGGGGGTATGGCGGGCGGGGGACGCGTTGGCTGATTCTCAGGGTGGAAGTGTGTGGGGGCCGCTGGGTGAGTTTGATGTTGATGACTGAGCTGCAACACGGATGTTATTGACATCTGAAAGACGTGCACTACGTTCCTAACCTTAATTGATAAAAACAAAATATCGATTGCTTTCCGGAGGCTTTTGGCTGCTTCACCACATGCTTGTTGGCACGGGGTCAGCTTCTGCAGTCCCGATTCAGCATGAACATCCACACACTTAAAAGCCTGTTTTCTCTTAGATGAGGGGAGAGGAAACCAGAGGGAAAACACCCACTGTTAAACTTGAGTGAAGTCCATTTGGGAGGGAAAGTTTTAAAAGTTTTCTCAAACTTCACAGTGCTTTTATCTCTTCTTCTTCTAGTCGACTTGAGGCTTTTCCCAGGGCCGAATCCATCCATTTCCCTGGAGAAATATCTTAACCAAGGGTTTTGACTTTTGTAAAAGTACATTTTGCAAACCTTCTTTTCAGTGAACTACTACACCATGCTTGTGATCCCAGGAACCCAAATACCCACACCTTCTCCAGCCTCTGTGTCATCAATTTCCTTACTTGGCGAAATAACATAATAAATGGAGAGCCTTTACGACAGCAGCGTTAAAGCATCCGCCTGCCAACGCAGGAGACGCGGAAGACGTGGGTTCCATCCCTGGGTTGGGAAGATCCTTCGGAACATAAAACGGCAGCCCACTCCAGTATTCTCTTCTTTAAACAATCTCACTGACTTGTTCCTGAGCGTGCTGGGTCTTTGTCGCTGCGCGGGCTCTCCTAGTCACGGGCAGTGGGGGCTGCTCTCTAGTTACGGCGTGTGTCAGCGTCTCCGCAGTGGCGTTTCTTGTTGTGGGCCGCGGGCTCCAGGTGCGCGGGCCTCAGCAGTCGTGGCCCCCCGGCTCCAGAGCACATGTCAACAGCTACGGCGCACGGGCTTTGTTGCTCCAGGGCTGGTGGGATCCTCCTGGACCAGGGATCGAACCCATGTCCCCCACATTGGCAGGCAGATTCTTTACCCCTGAGCCACCAGGGAAGCCCCCCACTCCAGCACTCTTGCCTGAAGAAGCCCATGGACGAGGAGCCTGGTTGGCCACAGCCCACGGGGTCCCAAAGAGTCGGACACGACTGAGCAGGCGTGTGTCCCGTGACGGCAGGAGGGGCGGCCTTTTACCGGGGTCCCCGCCCCGCATAATCCCGTCCATTCCCCAGGAGGCCACCCCTCTTCTGGGACCTCTCTGGCTGGGGCCTGTCACCTTAGCAGCGCCCGTCGCTGCGGCCCAAGCCACCTGGCTGTTGTCCTAGCACACACACACACCCTCCCTTAGTTGCCCCACATGCCGGGGCTGAGAGGGACCCGGCGTCTTTCTGGAGGTTGCTGGGGAAGCCGCCTGCCTGCCAGCTTCGTCTCCACGTGCGCTCACGCGTGCAGGTCCGGCCCGCAGGGTCCCTCTTTCAAGACCCTCACACCTGGCCTCTCATCTGTGACAGTCCCCCCACCAGCATCCTCCATGCCCCCTGTTGTCCTCCTCTTTAGTAGACCTCCTGTAAAAGGGGCTTTATTTGCGTTTTCTCATTGGTTTAAAGTTAGTTAATTTGACCCCGCCAGGTCCGAGCTGTGGAATGTGCATCTTTAGTTGTGGCCTATGGGGCCTCGTCCCCCAACCAGGGACTGAACCCAGACTCCCTGTGTTGGGATCACGGAGTCTTTGCCACTGGACTGCCTGGAAAGTCCCCAAAATAGCTTTATTTCTTTTTTGCTCATTTTAATTAATTAATTAAATAGACAATGCTGGGTCTGAGTTGCGGCATGTGAAATCTTCAGATGCAGCGTGCGGGACCTACTTCCCTGACCCAGGGACCAAACCCGCGCTCCCTGCCTGGGGAGTGCAGAGTCCCAGCCACCAGGGAAATTCCCAAAATAGTTTTACTGCTTGTAAATGTATCTCCACTCCCTGATAGGCTGTCCCCTTGGGAAGCCCATCTTATTATCCTGTTGGTGGATTAGTTGGGAGTGCGTTCAGTGGCAGGTGTGAGCAAACCACACTCGAGTGATTGAGATCACGATGGTTTGCTTGTTCATCCCATGGCATGAGGTCTGCAGGCAGACGGTGCGGGATCTGCCCAGGGCTCAGCAACACTGTGGGGGCCCAGCTCTATTCTTTCTGAGCTGCCCCCAGGGTCTCCACCAAAAATAGAAAGCTAAAGATGGCACTCTCAGTGGGTGAGGAAACTAAAACAAGGCCTGATCTCCTGTACAAAGGGTGGGAAGGGCTTAGGGAACCCATCATGGGTGCAGAAGCAGGTGTTCCTACCTCCAGCCTGGTGGGGCGAGGCAGAGGCTCTAAGCCGAACGTGGAGAGGTTTGCAGCTGTGGCAGCAATGACTGGAGGGCCCTTGGAAAGGAGCTGCGGCTTCCAGAGGAGGAACACAGCCAAGGGGGAGCAAGAAATTAACCTGGCTTTCCTGCCCCCCTCCACTCTCCCAGGGATGCCTCTCAACTTCCTCTTTGAATAACCCAACTGAAAGCCAGAGGGTAAGGAAGCCCTGAGCCGTCCAATACAAGCCAGCATCTTAGGGCGCTGAGCTGAGTGGAGGTGAATGGACAGTGAGTCTGGAGGAGCAGTGGAGTACATCTAGCCCTCTGCCATCCGTACAGTGTGAGCTTTCCATCTGACACTTGTCCATCACATCATGGTTTCAAGAGGGCTGCAGAACTCCAGGCATCATGCACATGTTCCAGCTGTGATAACTGGGGAAAGGAAGGAGACGGAGGCTTACATGAACTGTGCTTGTCCCTTTGTGAAGATTTCCTGAGGGCCCCACCAGCAGACTTTCACTTATATCTCACGGGCCAGAGATGCATCCATAGTTTTTCCACGTAAAGCTATAGATGAGAGGCCATCAATTCCCAGAGAAGTTCCCTCCCCAGTGTCAGGCCATCCATCAAGGGCCTAAGAACTGGAAGATCCATCAAGCCTGCTTGAAGGAATAATTTATATTTAATAATTTATAAATAAATTATAAATCAGTGAATATACACAAGAAACAGTGTTTGTGTTACTGTATTAGACTCTGCAAAGCTCTGCAAAGTGAAAGCAGAAGCAATTCATGATCTTTACCAATGGAGGCTGGATGGCATTAAGAGGATGTCGCAATACATCACCCTTATTATTCCATATAGTCTGGAGGAAAGACCATTTGCATTCAGAATCTACCGAAAGGGCTATTTTAAAACATGTATTTATTTGACTGCACTGGCTCTTAGGTGCTGCACTCGAAATGTTGGTTGTGCTCTGAGATATCTTTAGTTACCGCTTATGGGATTTAGCTCCCTGCCCAGGGATGGGACCCAGGCCCCCTACACTGAGAGCTCAGAGTCTTGGCCATCGAACCACCAGGGAAATCACAAGGACCATTTTTAATGCAATATATTTTTTCAAAAGTACCATTTTTTTTTAAAGCAGAACTTCAGGTTTCACTGTAGAGCAGAAGGACTCGGAGCAGATACCCATGCACAGCCTCTAGCTCTCCTTGGCGGCTGAGCCAGCGTGGTTTGTGCTGCGTGGGTGCCTCAGGGGAGGGTGGGAGCTCCCCCCTTGTGGGTCTGCGGTGGCTGGAGTCTATGCCTGAGCGTGCAGAGCGGAGGAGGGGCAACGAGCTGTGCCCGGGGGTCCCTGAGCAGGAGTTGGGCAAGCAGAGCCGAGAGGGTGCGGGCATTGAGGAGGACTCGGGGGTGATGGGGAGACACCTACCCATCACTGCGGTTCCTCAGAAGGATTTTCAACCACCTCTTCCTGGGTGACCACAGCCCTCCGGTCACGTGGCGGGTGTGGGGCGGTAGTGGGGGCTGGTGTCTTGATTCCCTTCTCTGCCTCGTTTACACGCACCGTCTTTCCCCCAGATGAGCTACTTCTCTGATGAAACAGCCACCTCGTGCATCTGAAGTGTGTCCTCAGGGCTGGTGTGTGCACGTGTAAGCGTGTTCATGTGTGTCCACATAGGGTGTGTGTTTGCATGTGTGTGCACATGCAGTGTACACACGTGTTGGGTGTCTGCCTGTAAGTACACTGTGTTTGTGTAGGTGCCCACATCTGTGCATGTGTGGGTATGGGTGCCCACATGTGTGTCCACAAGTATATACAGCGTGTGTTTGTGAGTGTACATGTGTTCACATATGTGTGCATGTGTGTATACATGCTCAGAGATGCACACGTACATGCATATGTGTATAGTACACCCACATGTAGATATATGTATACACGCATCTGTGCATTGCACATGCAGGCATATATGTGAGCATACATGTGAACACACACACACGGGACACGTGTATATGTATGTGTGTGTGGGCACAGCATGTGTGTGAGTGTACATGTCCCTGGACCAAGGCTCTGGGTCAGGAATTGCACCTGAGCACGAGTGACTAGAAATGGTGATTTCTAGGATTTCCACGCTCCCCTGACCAGAACTGGCTCCGTCCACGGCAGCAGGTGGCCCCACCTCGCTCCTCTGCACCCAGCACCACCACTGTGTTGGAGGCGGCTTCTCTGTCTTCCCGTCCTCGCTGAGACCCGCCTCTTCCCCTGCTGGACAGTCCTCAGCCCCCGTGGCCAGGCCTCTCGAGGAAGATCAGGCAGTGCCTTTCTTGAGTCACTCAAGTGCACCAAGCACAGGGCTCAGCCCTTTGAGCCAGCTCCCCCAAACTCACCCCGACCCTCGGAAGGATGCAGACCTAGCTGAAAAGGCAGGTGCAGGAAGGCTGAGCTTCTCACCCAGGGCCACACAGTGGGGCTTGCGTGGAGATACTCTGGCTCCAGGTTCCGAGCTCCCTCCCTTCCAAGCTGTGAGTTCTGCTGACCGCGGTCCTGAGCGCAACGTTGGGGGAGCTTGGCTGCCTCCACGTGTGGCGAGGCAGGCCTGGCTCCGTATGGAGCCCAGCAAACAGAGGCCCGCGGAGACCAGCTTCTGGCCCACGGACCCCTCGTGCTCTGCAGTGGAACACTCTGAGCGCGGCTGTCGGTCATCTTTGGATAAAAGATAAGTGATTTTGATTTGGGTTCTGGTCGAGGGGCCACATCCTTGAGATTTATCTTCTGCAGACACGGGCCTTTGAGATGCAGGATAGAAGTAGAATGGGGGGACGGACAGATGGCTGACATCTGGCCTCGGTGTGTGTAAGTTGGTTGGGAGAAGTGACCTTGTTGATGAGGAAGGGGCGGGGTGCTTCTGTCTCACACGACAGCTCCCGGGGCCATGGTCCAGGCCTGGGGCCAGGGCCTGGCCTGCCCAGTTTCCTCCCAGACACCTGTCTGCCAGCTGAAATGCCAGGGTGTTCCGCGGGGGCCATGCTGGTCCTCAGCAGCACCGCAGTCCCTGATGGGCAGGTCTGAGGTCCTAGGAGTTTGGGGGGACCACCCTCGGCCCTGCTGGCCATGCCCTAAATCAGAGGGGAGTGGCTGCCAGCCTGCAGCACACACGGTGGGCCACCCCCTTCCCCATCCCCACCCGTAAGGCGGGAGCCGTGGTCCACGATGACGCCCGGGTTGGCGAGGGCCTCACTCTGAGAAGCAGGGACGAGTCCTTACTTCTGCCGCACAAGCATGGTCCTGATGCACACGTGAATGGCAGGGGTTTGGGCTGGGAAGGATGAGGGAGAATTCAGGGGCCCAGAGTGGGCTGGGCCTTTGGACCACTGGGCGGCTCCATTCACCCTAAACATATTCAGTGACGCTTCCTTTACATGGCCCCCAGAGCCAGGGAAATCTCGTGTGGGTGATTCCCCAGTAGAACTGGCGGAGAGGGTTTTGACACAAGGAACCCAAACAAAGAGACCAAGGACAGAGGAGCCGCAGGCCTCACTGCCCATCCCGGCGGTTCCAACGGGCCCAAGGGGCAGACCTCTTGGCTCCGTGCTCCAAGACTAGTGGCGTGGGAACAAATGCCACGTATCCCTGAGAAAAGATCGTCATTGGACTCCTGAGACCCAGGTCCATATGTATGACCACGTGAGAGCACTCTCTGTTCTGTGCATGCATGTGCGTGTGTGTGTGTGGAACGCTGCACACCTGCTGCCACCATGTGACCCCTTGGGCAACAGCAGGACATGTGTCCCCAACTGTCCCCGCCCATCCCTTTGTCTCCAACACAGGTGTGAAGCTGCTTGGCATTGATGTAGGAAAGGAAAATCAAATGGTGACCTGGAAAATTGGAGCTTGCAACAGTTTCCTTATTGCAACTATGCATGCGTGTGTGCTAAGTTGCTTCAGTCCTGTCTGACTCTTTGCAACCCCAGAGACTGTAGCCTGCTAGGCTCCTCTGTCCATGAGATTCTCCAGGCAAGAATCCTGGAGTGGGCTGCCATGCCCTTCTCCAGGGGATCTTCCCAACCCAGGGATTGAACCCAGATCTCCTGCATCGCAAGCGAATTCTTTACTGCTGAACCCTGCTACTGCTGCTAAGTCGCTTCAGTCGTGTCCGACTCTGTGTGACCCCACAGACGGCAGCCCACCAGGCTCCCCTGTCCCTGGGATTCTCCAGGCAAGAACACTGGAGTAGGTTGCCATTTCCTTCTCCAATGCATGAAAGTGAAAAGTGAAATGAAGTTGCTCAGTCATGTCCGACTCTTCGCGACCCCATGGACTGCAGCCTACCAGGCTCCTCCGTCCATGGGATTTTCCAGGCGAGAGCACTGGAGTGGGGTGCCATTGCCTTCTCCAACTGAACCCTGGGGAAGCTCTATTGCAATTATACATTACATAGCTGTATATACCTCTGTCTCTATCTACGTGTGATCTATAAATGTTTGTGTGCATACACAGAGCTAGAAGAATACTGATGTAAACTTAGGCTGTATTTCTCAAAGGTGATTTTTTTCTTGGCTGTGCCAGTCGGTATGCGGGGTCTTAGAACACTTGCCCCCTGCATCGGATGCTCCAAGTCTTAACCACGGGGCCACCAAGGCAGCCCCTCTTAGAGGTGGATTTAAACCACACTTCCACAAAAAGGTTTTGAACAATGCTACTGCATTACTTTTGTAACCAGTAAAAAGTAATTATGGTACGAACAGAAGTTTAAGGTGAAATATTCCATGAAATTGACATGAATATTTCTCAACACGAATTATCCAAAGTCTTTACTCAGCTGTACTCTAGGCAGGGCCAGTGTTAAACTGTGGCTTACAAGAACCCAAGGAGCCTCCTCATTCTAAGAGAGACTCTTCTGCTGGCCCTGTTGCATGTGTGAAACGCACAGCATTAGGGACCACCCTCTGGATTAAAGAGTAGTGTCTCTGAAAGATCCCCATGAGAAAGCGTGACTCCTGCCTCTCGGGAAGGACGGCTCCTGAGGGAGTCTTTAGGGACACACAGAGTGATGGGGTTGGACCTGGGGGGCGGGTGGAGTGGGAGAGACAGCCCTGGAAGCCCCCAAAGGCCGTGCGTCCTCAGACAGAGAGAGGACGCCTCCAAAGGAGACTTAGGAAGGAGGGGAGGCGGGGTAGCCGGACGCGCTCCCCATGCTACAGGGGTTGGCCGGTCCCAGGGCGGTGAGAACGCGTCGGGTCACAGAGCCGGACCTCCGGGCCGAGTCTGTGCAGTCGCTGGATCACTGCTGGATGGACCTTTGGGGGCAGGTGGTCCGTCCTGACCTGCTTTTCTTGAACAGCACTGTTCCATGACCGTGCGGCCTCCAGAGACCTGGACTTTCTCTTCTAGCCTCACTCTGACCCTGTGGCCAGATTATTTTCCTGTGGTTTAGCCTCTTGGCAACGGCTCCTGGCCGGCTCTCAGATCAGCAGGGCTGTCCCTTGCTGCACAGTTGGTCATTTCTCCAGGAGACCTTTCCCACAGTTCATAATGTTTTTTTCTCTTCTAAACTTGCCCTTGTCTCCTCTGTTCAGAGAGGCTTATGCACGCTCCCCCCAAAGACTCAGAGTCAGTTTAAGTCTTATCAGGGTGTTAGGGTTGAGCCCAGTTGCACGTTTCACTCCAATGCCGTAGCCAAGTCCACCATCTCCCGTGCCAGCAGCGAGTGTTAGATATTTCAGATTGTGCTCGGACCAATCCCAGCATCCTATCTTTTTACCTAAGGACTTTTCCTGGTACCTTGACCTTGCCAGGCATTTCTAATCCTTTTGGTTAATCATTTTCTAACGTTTTTATGGCTCTGAAGCATGGGAGTCCCTTGATGTGCCTTAACTTGACCCTTAGGAACCACCGGTGTGATGGCTGATAACTTAAGGCAGTTTTTTTCTTTTCTTTCTTTAATTCTATAGATTTCCCTTTGTACTCTCAAAATCCTGACCCCGAGGAAGTTTGGGGCTTTTCTGTCACTTAGGTTTGTTAAATTATTGTTGTCGTTCAGTTGCTCAGTCGTGCCTGACTCTTTGTGACCCCATGAACCACGGCACGCCAGGCCTCCCTGTCCATCACCAACTCCCAGAGTTTACTCAAACTCATGTGCTTTGTGTCAGTGATGCCATCCCACCATCTTGCCTTCTGTTGTCCCCTTCTCCTGCCTTCAATCTTTTCCAGCATCAGGGTCTTTTCCAGAGTCGGGTCTTCACATCAGGTGGCCACTGTACTAGAGTTTCAGCTTGAGCATCAGTCCTTCCAACAAATATTCAGGGTTGACTGCCTTGAGGATGGACTGGTTGGACCTCTTAGGTCTCTTTGGTCACTGAGGTTAAAACTGAACAATTTAAACACACTTCCAAGACCTTTATTTTTATTCTTTTATGTTTTATCAGTAGGAAAAGGTAGCATATGAAAACACATGGAACAAACCAATATGTGGACCCAGGCACAGCTTGAAACAGCTGGTAGAGGAGAAGTCCCCAGTGCAGCCTCAGACACCAGGACGATCTTCGCCTTGGGCGCAGTTCTTGTTTGTGTCGGTAGGTAATCTTTCAGCAGCAAACCCATCTGCCCTTCTAGGTTGTCAGCAGTGAGTAGAAGCAGAAGCAGCGGGTTCCTGCTGCCTGATCCAGACATGATCGCGCTTCTGCCTGGATTCCTCATTTCCTGTTTCCATCACTCAGTTACTTCTTTGTGGCTCTCTTGTCGCTTTCTCCCCAAACATGCAGTGGCTTAGACCGTAAAACAAGTCATCATAGTAAAATGGGGCAATTATTCTGTCTGCCCCCCTGAACGGCGAGCCTCATGAACTGAGAAGCTGGGACTGGTTCTCTGAGCAGCGGCTTCCGGTGGAGTCTTGGGAGGGGGGCGCGGCTCCCCATCACTCCTGCTGCTTTCTACACCATCCCTCCAGAGAGAGGCCTGTTCGACCGGCTGGTTGTGGGAGGTTTCGTCCTGTAGCTGCAGCACCTTAGTCTGCTCTGGCTGCCCTAGGAGAACAGCACAGGCTGGCTGGCTTAGGAAACACACGTCTGCTTCTCATGGTTCTGGAGGCTGGGAGCCCGAGACCAGGGTGCCAGCCTGGTTAGGTTCTAGGGAGAACTTTCTTCCTGGCCTGCACACGGCCACCTTCTCACTGGGTCCCTACATGCGAGAGAGGGAGAGGCAGGGAGGGGACTCATGAGCATCTCTGGGGTCTTTTCTGGTAAGGGAGCTAATCTCATCATGGCGCTCCACCCTTATGACCCGTGCTCAACATAAGTGTAGGTTACCTAAGTTTGAATGTGGGTTTAATCCCTGGAGAAAGGAAATGGCAACCCACTCCAGAATTCTTGCCTGAGAAATCCCAAGGACAGAGGAGCCTGGCAGGCTGTAGTCCATGGGGTCACAAAGAGTCAGGACTGAGCGACAAATTAACAATAACAGGGTTAGGGCTTCGACATGTGAATTTAGGGAGACACAAACATTCAATCCATAACAGCCAATCAAATAGACTAGAGATGCTTGTCTATTACGGCAGGCAAGAGCCTTTGGGGCACTTGACATTTAGCTAGTCCAAACTGTGATGGCTGGAGAGTGTAAAATACACCTTGGATTTCAAAAGCTTACATTAAGGAAAAAAGCGCAAAATATCCTGTTATTGTCATTGTTCAGTCGCTAAGTTGGGTCTGACTCTTTGCACCCTCATGGACTGCAGCACACCAGGCCTCCCTGTCCTTCACCAACTCCCAGAGTTTGCTCAAACTCATGTTTATTGAGCCAGTGATGCCACCCAACCATCTCATCCTCTGCTGTCCCCTGCTCCTCTTGCCTTCAATCTTTCCCAGCATCAGGGTCTTTTCCAATGAGTCGGCTCTTCACATCAGGAGGCCAAAGTGTTGGAGCTTCAGTGTACTCTGCACATAATCCAAACATGTCATTTTTTAATACACGAGATAAAAATACTTTGGATGTACTGGGTTAAACAACACGTTATACTAAAATGGACTTCATGTCTCTTGGAAACTTTTTACAGATGTCTACGAGAAAACTGAGCCTCACATGTGTGGCTGGTCTGGGAAGGTGGAAGAGGAAGACGGATGCAGAGGAAGGGACCAGGCTGGGAGGTGTGGGCTTGCCCTGTGACCAGCTCCGGGGGCAGCGGTGGGCGCGGTGGGACCGGGAAGGGCAGGTGGGGTGCTGTGGGCCTGGTGCCGCAGCTCAGAAACACACACAGTCCTTTTAGGCACAGAATTCCCTGTCAGTGAATGGAAGCGTCCTATATACACGGTACAGCGGAAACGCAGGAAAGGCGGTGGAAGCCAAAGCGGCCAGGGTGGCCAGCTCTGGGTTTGTGCTCATGCTGTGGACGGCCAGACCCTCGTCCAGCGGTCTCCGACCCTTCGCTGGGGCCGCCTTGTACACACAGGCTGCAGAAAATTCCACCAGGGTCTGGAGCCTGGGGCCCTGGGGAAGGGTCTGGAACCATATCTGTCCGCTGAGCCGGTTTTGTTACCTTTCTATCAGAGGGAAGGCAGACAGTCCCAGAGCTCCTTGCTCCGCCCTGCTCCTCCCTCTCCTCTTCCCCCTCCTCCCCCGCCTCCTCCTAGATGAAAGGTGAAGGTGAAGTCACTCTGTCCTGTCCGACTCTTGGTGATCCCATGGACTGTAGCCCACCAGGCTCCTCCTTCCATGGGATTTTCCAGGCAAGAGTATTTCCTTCTCCAGGGGAATCTTCCTGAACCAGGGATCAAACCCGGGTGTCCTGGACTGCAGGCAGATGCTTTACCCCCTGAGCCGCCAGAAAGACGATCAGGAAGGTGAGAAAAGGAATAAAAAGTGGTTAGGCAGAGAGAATTCCAAATAGAAATGAGATGGTACAGAAAACAGAGTGCAGAATCTTAAACATGGGACACCAGGAAAGTCCCAAATGTAATTTTAAAAATAATTATTTACAGTAGCATCAAATGGACAAATTCCCAAAAGTATAAGTACTACTAAAACTAATGAAAAAGTAGAGAATCTGAGTAGACCTATCAGTTCAGTTCAGTTCAGTCGCTCAGTCGTGTCCGACTTTTTGCGACCCCATGAATCGCAGCACGCCAGGCCTCCCTGTCCATTGCCAACTCCCGGAGTTCACTCAGACTCACGTCCATCGAGTCAGTGATGCCATCCAGCCATCTCATCCTCTGCCATCCCCTTCTCCTCCTGTCCCCAATCCTGCGGGGGGCGCTCCGCAGAAAGATAGAGGCAGTGGAACTTCCCTCAGCAAAGCCAAGGGGTCCCAAGGAGAGGTGAGCCTGCTGTCTGCCAACCCAGCCCCTCCGCGAGCGAGAGACAATCAGATGGGACAGGGGTTCCGTCTAAGCAGTTCCGCTTTATTGCCACAAGCTCTTGGTTTATATAGGCAAGCAGGGGGGTTTTGCCAGCATCATAGTTGCACCAATCACGTTAAAGGTCAAATCGTCATGTGCCTTCATTATAACAGGAGTCTATGGTGATCACGCGCTGTCCACGTGCACGGAAATCAAGAGAGCCAATCAAAAACTTTAACATAGACCACGCCCCTATCTCTTCCGCCAGGGGCCATCTTAGTTTCCGACAGCAAAGACAACCCATCTTTCTTAAGGTTTCCCATTTAGGGCCCCACACAATCCCTCCCAGCATCAGAGTCTTTTCCAATGAGTCAACTCTTCCCATGAGATGGACAAAGTACTGGAGCTTCAGCTTTAGCATCATTCCTTTCAAAGAACACCCAGGACTGATCTCCTTTATAATGGATTGGTTGGATCTCTTTGCAGTCCAAGGGACTCTCAAGAGTCTTCTCCAACACCACAGTTCAAACGCATCAATTCTTCGGCACTCAGCTTTCTTCACAGTCCAACTCTCACATCCATACATGACCAAAGGAAAAACCATAGCCTTGACTAGACGGACCTTAGTCGGCAAAGTAATGTCTCTGCTTTTGAATATGCTATCTAGGTTGGTCATAACTTTTCTTCCAAGGAGTAAGCGTCTTTTAATTTCATGGCTGAAGTCACCATCTGCAGTGATTTTGGAGCCCCCAAAACAAAGTCTGACACTGTTTCCACTGTTTTCCCATCTATTTCCCATGAAGTGATGGGACCGGATGCCATGATCTTTGTTTTCTGAATGTTGAGCTTTAAGCCAACTTTTCCACTCTCCTCTTTCACTTTCATCAAGAGGCTTTTAAGTTCCTCTTCACTTTCTGCCATAAGGGTGGTGTCATCTGCATATCTGAGGTTGTTGATATTTCTCCCAGCAGTCTTGATTCCAGCTTGTGTTTCTTCCAGTCCAGCGTTTCTCATGATGTACTCTGCATAGAAGTTAAATAAGCAGGGTGACAATATACAGCCTTGACGTACTCCTTTTCCTATTTGGAACCAGTCTGTTGTTCCATGTCCAGTTCTGACTGTTGCTTCCTGACCTGCATATAGGTTTCCCAAGAGGCAGGTCAGGTGGTCTGGTATTCTCATCTCTTTCAGAATTTTCCGCAGTTTATTGTGATCAAAGGCTTTTGACTGTGCAGGGAGCTCGGGGCCAGGGCTCGGGCTGGGGGATGGTTGCTGTCCTTAGGTCAGGAGAAGGAACGCAGAGTGGGAGGACCCGCAGCCGCATGAGGCCACCCCACTGCTGGGGGAGGGCAAGATTCCTCCCAACTCTGCCCCCTGTCCAGATCTCCGCCTCCGCCTCCCCTGTCAGCTGCCTGGAAGCTGCTGTTTTGCTCTTGGGATGAGGTTGCAACATAATTGCAAGTAAATAGAAACCGACCGGTAAATAAGCCAAGCCCAAGCTGCAGGCCGCCCCCCCCGCCCCCGGAGGCCGAGAGAGACTCCCATTCCAGGTGGGTCTGCAGCTAGGACTGGGTCAGGGGTTGAGAGGCCTCGGGATGGGGCAGCAGATGAGGCGCGGGCAGGAAGCAGCAGGTGTGACCAGAGTCACCTGGAGGCTGCTGGGGCCAGAGCTGGGCAATCGGGGCGGCTTGCAGGACCTGGAGGCAGTGTGTAGGAGGTGGCGAAGAGCCCTCGAGGGTCTGGGGGATGCTGGTAAATGCGAACAGAGCAGGCAGTTTGGAGATTAAGTCAGGATGCAGTGTGTGGACCCCAAGGATCAGCTGACTGGACCCCCACAAGTCTCCAGCAGAGAAACCCAGAGGTGAAATGGTTGCTCAAGGTCACATGCCAGGAAGGGTTCCAGGCTGCCCTGTTCCTAGAGCCGGAGCATCATTTCTGGCCCGGGAGGGGTGAGGGGTGGCCACAGCCACACGTTAACTACGTGAACTGCAAAGGACAATCCAGCTCCTGAATCACCCTGGCCACACTTCAGCTGCTCGAGCCGTGTGTGGCCCGGGGCTGCCGTGCTGGACCCTGTAGATCTAGAACATTCCCCATCATTTCCAGAAGTTCCACTGGATGGGCCCCCTCCCCCGTGGCTCCCTCCACCGCCAGAGTGTGGTTCACTGTCTGCACCCAGCACCGGGCTCCTGGCCCTGTGTCCAGCTTGGGGGCCGTGTCCAGTGAACGCTCTGGCCAGGCATCGTGGCAGAGGCCCTTCTAGGTCTGAGGCCGTTTCAGGTTCTCCTCAACTCCCTTCCCGTCTGCTCCCTGAGGTCTCCTGTGCCCTTAGCAACTGCCCTGCCCCCAGTTCTGGCCAGAAATCACAGAGGCTGGCGGCTGGAGGAGGACTCAGATCTGAGCTGATGGTGGCACACTTGGCCTGGAATGTTCCTCCCAGTGGGGGAAGGACAAGGTGCAGATGAAGCCCGGAGCAGGCAGGAGTGGCCTTGTCCGGAATGACTGAGGTTGTCTTGTGGTGACTTGCCGGAGGCTCGGGCCTCTGCGGAAGGGTCTGGGATTCTTGTCTCCAGCTTCCTCCTCCGTTGTGCTGTTGTGAGCATTTCGGACGCTGTCGGGAGGAGAGGCCACGCCTCCTGGTCACTTAGCTGTGTCCCGTCCCTTATTTGTCTGATTATTTTTGCTCAGCGGGTGGCATTTTCATTCAGCCGTTTTGTCGTCGCCTGCGTTTATTAACGGTGACACATTAATCATGAAAATGAGAATATTATTAACGAGAAGCAGTTCATGCCGTTCCTGTGTCTGGGTCTGCTACAACAGCTTAGCTAGCACCCCGTAGCCTCTGCAGAGTGAAGGACTGCAGTGGGGTGGAGGCTGGGGACACGGCAGGGGGCCCTTCCACGGAGGGGTTGGTGTGGAAAGAGTGCATTTATGTGAAAGTGCACGTTTTTAGGAGTTGCAAACCCCCGGCACCCCCCCCCCGCCCCGTGTTAACATGTGTCATGGGTGGGGCAGGGGGATCGGCCATCTTTCGCCGTCTCCCACGGAATTCGAGCAGCAAATTCCAGCCCACAGACCTTGCAGGGTCCCTGAGTCTCAGCATCTTGTTTTCTGAACATCGTTTGCAGAGCTGGCATGGTGACCCCTTCATTCCCCGCAAGTGCCCTTCAGCCTCAGGATGCTTGACCCCGCTGGGCAGGTCCAGGTTCTGGCCCAGGGCATTTGCCCTCGTGATGCTGGAGCCCCCGGAGAAGCCGAGATGCCTGGTGCCCATTTCCCCTGCCCCCTGGTGCCTGCCCTGGTTTCCTGCAGTGGCCTGGGTGCCAAGAGCCATCAGTGTGCCCCTCTCTCCTCTCGGTTGTGCAACCTTCCCTGGCCCGGCCGAGCCAAGTGTGGAAACTGTTCTCGGAAACTTGGCCATCGCCCAGCACGGCGGGGGTGGAGGTGCCAGTCCGGAGTACTTAGCGAGTCACGCCACCTTGGGTCATGAGACGTGGCTGGCTGGGGGCTGGAGACGGTTGGCTCTGCCCTCTCCTCACCCTGCCCCTCGATCCTGATGCCACGGTGAGCCCAGGACCCAGACCCGGAGCGGGCGTGGCAGGGGAGGGGCCTTCTTGGAGCCCAGGTGTCAGCCGGCAGGGGCTGGCTGCTGGCTGTTACCGTGCGGGCTTCTCCGCGCCTCCCCTGGGGCGTTCCCATGGCTCCGCCTCGAGGCCCGCCGCTGCTGACTGCCCCTCTGCCGGCCAGGACCGGCCCTCTCCGCACCTGCACACCTCATCGCCGCTGTTGCTGTCCTTCCCCCCAAGGTGTCCAGACCCTGGTCTTCACCTGGTGACATCCCACCTGTGTAGATTCTGACAATCTTTTCTGCCCCACCAGCCCAGCCTTCAAACCTGGACCCCAGTGGGGCAGGTGGGGAGGGGGTGAGATTTCTCCAGCCTCTTTGATCTAATCACAAATGAGACCCCTGACCCCAGAGCTGGGAAGCTTGACAAGGGAGCTGCACGGGTTGCTAGGGCCACTGAAACAGGAAGTTCCGCGAAAGCGTGGCTTAAACCCCCTTGCTCACTGGCCTCCCGGCCCTGGGGTGTGGCAGGGGCTCCTTCTGAATCTGAGCAGGGGAGCCTCTCCAGGGCCTCCCTTCCGGCTCCTGGCGGCCTCAGGACACCATGGGGGTGCGTGGCTGGGGGGGGCCGGCTCCCTGCATCCGCATGTTGTCTTCCCTCTGTGTGCAGCCCCTCTTCACAGGACAGTCTTTCTACAAGTGACGATCACAGTGGGCTAGGAGCCACCCTCCTCCAGTATAACCTTGTCTTGACTAATCACTTCTTCAGTGACTCTATTCCTAGGTTCTGGGAGTTTGGACTTCACCATATGAATGTTGCAGAGGGGGACAGAATTCAACCCATAATTGGAGCAAAAACCACACTTGAGTGAGAAAAGCCTGCTACTGGGAGCTCAGAGTCTAACCATGACTGCCCATGACCTAGCCCACAGCAGACAGCCTGGAAGCTATGTAACAGCTTAGCTCAGAAGGCCTGAAGACCCTTAGTCCACCTCTGGCCACAGCTGGTTGGCTAAGTTCCAGCTGGCCAGTTGGGAGAACCTCAAGTCAAGTCTAACCCCAACCCCTGAATATGGGTTGTGTGCCCGGATCTCACGCTTCTCAAGACAACCCCGTTCCTGCTGGAGAACCTCATGGTCATCAGGGTCTCGGGAGACCTTGTAGGTCTCTGCCCTTCTGCACCTTGGCTGACCTGGGCCAGGGGTGGCTTCGAGGAATGCCGGAGACCCCGAAGGGCGCGGTAGGCTGTTACACCACGATGAAGAGTCAGGCCACAGTCATTTTACTTACGGCTGGGCCAGGGAGCCCTCCTTTGGCGTGAATAAAAGAAAAGTCAACGCAAATAATGTTGACAGGAGGGGCAATTCCGTGGAACAGTCGTGTGACTCCGGGAGACGGAGGGGACGGCCGTCTTCCGGGGCTGCGAGAGCTCGCCCCTCGCCTGTGTCTCTGCCCCCGTCTACGTGTCGCCCTGTCTGGGCCGGGTCTCCCAGCTGCCTTCTCTACAGGGAGGGGACAGGGCCACTTCCCGCCCCTGCGTCGCCACAGAGGGGCCCGGACTGGCTCTCAGAGTTCTGAGACTTGGGGCCGGGGGCCGTCTTTGGTCCAGCTGTGTCCTGCCAACCCTGGACCAGTGACCTGTTTCCAGGGGTGAGGTTCTACAGCTGGCCAGCTGGACCTGAGAAGACGCCCAGCCTGGGCCAAGCAGCTTGGCCAGAAGTGGACTGGGGATCCTCGAGGTCTTTTGAGCCAAAAGCAGAGGCTGTGCTTCGGGAGAGGGGCCGGCACACGCCGCTGTGTGCCCCCAGATGAACGGGATGCCCCCAGCTTCCCTTTTGCCTTGTCCTTAGCGCCTTTCAAGGCACTGAACCCGGGGAGCCAGAAGCATGCCGCTGAGCGGGTTTGGGGTTTCTGCCAGGATGTGGTCTGTGGGTGCCGTGGGCTCGGCGGGGAGATGTGTTTTTGGGACTCCTGGATCGGTTACTTGTGGCCGTGGGAATTGGGCATGGGAGAATTCGACCGCAGGGTATCAGGGCAGATTAAAATGATCTAACACCTGTTGTGGGCGGAGTTGTGTCCACCCCCCTACTCACAGGGCTTCTTGGGTGGCTCAGCCGGTAAAGAATCCGCCCGCAGTGCAGGAGGCCTGGGTTCGATCCCTGGGTCGGGAAGATCCCCTGGAGCAGGGAACGGCAACCCACTCCAGTCTTCTTGTACTTCCCTGTGGCTCAGCTGATAAAGAATCCGCCTGCAATGCGCGAGACCTGGGTTGGGAAGATCCCTTGGAGAAGGGAAAGGCTACTCACTCCGGTATTCCGGCCTGGAGCATTCCATGGACTGTATGGTCCATGGGTCGCAAAGAGTCAGACATGACTGAGTGCCTTTCACTTTCACATCCCAGCTCACAAAGCCACAGGCTGGAGTCCTGACCCCTAGCACCTCAGAATGGGACCGCATTTGGAGACTGGGGTCCTTAAGGAGGCGATTATGGTTAAACGAAGCCATAGGGGTGGGCCCTGATGCAGTCGGACTGGTGTCCTGAAAGGAACAGGGGATACGGATACATAGAGAAAAGACCATGAGAGGACATAGTGGGAGGATGCTGTCTGGGGCCAGGGAGAGAGGCCCCTGGGGAAATCAGCCCCCCAGCCCCTGGGCCTGGGACTCCCCGCCCCCAGGAAGGAGAGAGAGGCGTCTGGGGCTCGAGGGGGCCGCCCCAGCGCCAGCTCAGAGCAGGAGCTCAGCGTGGAGCGGACCTGGAACTTGAACCTGGGCCTCAACCAGCGCCTGCTGGTGGGCTGTCCACCTGCTCCCTCCCCACCTCGGGGAGCGTGTGTTCACACTCTTAGCTCAGCGTTTCCTGGTGTGCGTGTCTGTGCCTCCACCTCTGACTTCTTTGAGTCGACACACAGGACCAGAGACTTTCAATGGGAAAGCGACTGGTCAGCCGTCTCCCTGGGTCGGTTAAGAAACTAAAGGGGCGCCTCGGTGGCCCCCGCTGAGCCAGGGCCGATGGCGAGCACAGCCTCGGCTCTTCACCGCTGGGCCTCCCGAGCCGCGCCCGCCCTCCCCCCCCGGCAGCCCCTCCATCCCAGTCCCACTGAACCTCCCTGGGGACGCTTTGCACCCCGGCAGCCCCTCCATCCC
>NW_024070202.1:116898568-116913090 GCF_014754425.2 Oryx dammah | reverse complement strand
AGCCCCTCCATCCCAGTCCCGCTGAACCTCCCTGGGGACGCTTTGCAGTCCTCCTGGCTCCGCCTGCGGTCAGTCTTCTGCCGCCTGGCGTGCCTCCTCTCTCCTCTGCTGGTTAAAAACCTCAACTGTGATTTTTAACCGGATCCAAACCCTGCTTCTGTGCGTTTCCAGCCCCCAGGGCCCCCTCTTCCGCCCCTCGGCGCTGGCCCACCGTGACGACCCGAGGCCCTCTTCCGAGGCTGTCCACGCACCTCCCCGTCCTCTCCTCCTTGACCACCCGGCCAGTGGCTGGGCACCCCTCCCTGGAGCCCAGGGGGCTTCCGCTGCTTCTCACATGCCAGACGCAGTCCTGATCCCCCGGATCTACGCCTTCCCTCAGTTTGCACGTCCCTCTCAGCACCTCTGGAGCCCAGTTCTGCACCCTGCTCCCAGAGTGAGCTTTCCAAGCATGGGTCGGATCCTGACACTGCCCTCCCTGAGCCCTTTGGCGTTCTGGACACAGGACGAGTCCAGAGCCGTGCAGACACTGCCTGAGGGGGCCTGGGTGCAGCTTCCTTCCTCCCCCCCCCCACCGGACGCAACAACCCGGGTGCTGTTTACGCAGCAGCTCCGCACCCTGTCCCCCTCCCGCCTCTGGACCCGTTTCTTCCCATCACTCCATCCTGGCTCAGACGTCTCTTCCTCTGAGAGGCTCCTCCCCCATCTCTACTCACTCATCTAGCTCTTTTTTTTTTTTTTAAATGTTGATTTGTATTTATTTATTTATTTGGCTGTGCCCAGTCTTAGTTGCGGCATTTTGTTGCAGGATTTTTAGTTGCAGCATGCGAAGTCTTAGTTGTGGCATTTAGAATCTAGTTCCCTGACCAGGGATGGAACCTGGGCCCCTCTGATGGGAGCTAGGTGTCTTAACCACTGGAGCACCAGGGAAGCCCCCCTCACGTGGCTTTATCTTCCTTTCCCGTCCCTGGTTACCACCTGCAACTGTCCTGTGTGATTAACTACCCTCCAAGTAATTGTCTCCCTTCCTCTGTGAATACAAACTCTGGGAAAACAAGGGCACTGTCTCCACCGCTGTGTTTGCCCCGTTTCCTACAAGGATGCTCAGGATGCGGATGCACGCGGCAGACAGTTGCAGAAGGAACGAGGGCCGTCTCCCTCCGCGGAGGCACCAGCAACCCCCCAAGTCAGGAGGCTGCCCTCTTCTGCGTTCTCAGCCCCTAGCACTGACTGCGGGCGAGGCAAGTGCTCGTTACCTGCAGCGAACACGCCAGTAACATCTTTCACGTTTAAAGTTTCTCAAAAGAGCGCTGCCCAGAGATCTTTTAAGTTAGATTCTTCTCGTCCCAGCTGCCACTTTTGGCTTTGTAAATGAATGTGTTTCCTTAACGCTCATGACCAGGATTGCTCTTAAGTTTTAAGAGCACCCTGGGTCCCTGAAGCGAATAAATTTCTTTGGAGTCATCTGAGAAAGATCCATACTCCTGAGGAAGCGCCCACATGGCACCCCTCGGCCCCGAGGTTTGCCACGCCGGTCTGGAACTCACTGACAGGAAGGCTGGAGAATGGCTGCCAGAACATCTGCACCCCCTCAGCGCTTTAACAGGTGGGTGTTGGGGCCACTGCGTCCTTTCCAGGCGGTAGGAAGGTGATCGAGGAAGCTAGGACCTGGGCCAGACTGGCCTACTCACCTCGGGGAGGATGGCGGGGAGCTCCGGGGGTGCTTTGGGGACCGATGCTGAGCAGGGGCTGGATGCGGGAGTGGGGGCAGCGAGGTGCCCTCGGGGTGCAGACAGCGGCGAGTGGGCACAGAAGCAGGAGGGCTGGAAGCAGAAAATCACAGATGACTGTGTAGAAAATGGACCCAGGGCAGCGGCTCGGAGGGGCTCCGAGTGGTCTGGGTGAGGGGAGACGCAGACCGCCTCGCAGGCGGAGGGTGCGGCACCCGGGACCAGCTGGGTGTGGGTGAGGGTTGCATCCCCAACCGCTGGCTTGGGCAAGCAGGAGTGCAGTGGTGCCATCAGTGGGTCAGAAATGTAGGCAGGGAGCAAGGCTGAGGGAAGAGACAGCTTAGGGTTTTGTTTTCAGTGGTGAGAGAGTGCACTCACACCACGTAGCGTCTATTGGCCCAGCCGCTCTCCGGCGCTGGGCTCTGTGGTTTCACGGGCAGCCGCTCTGTCGTGCGAGTCTCACCACCGCTCCTCCCCAGACTTTGTCGTTTTCCTCTCCTGAAGCTGTCCCCGTGCGACTCTGTCTCAACACCCCCCCGCCCAGGCCTCGGCCCCAGCATCTGTCTCCTGTCTCTGTGAATCTGACGATGCTGGGGACCTCACGTCAGTGGAATCACACAGTGTTAGTCCTTTTATCACTGGCTTGTTTCAGGAAGCATCCTATCCCTTAGGCTCATCCATGCTGTGTGTGTGCGTGCATGCTAAGTCGCTTCAGTCGTGTCTGACTTTGCAATCCCGTGGGCTGTAGCCCACCAGGCTCCTCTCTCCATGGGATTCTCCGGGCAAGAATAGTGGAGTGGTTTGCCATGCCCTCCTCCAGGGGATATTTTCAACCCAGGGATCGAACCCAGATCTCTTACATTTTCCTTTCTGGCAGGCGGTAGCAGGTGTCAGAATGTCCTTCCTTTTAAAGACTGCACGAATATCCCACTGTCTGGATGGGCCACATTTCGCTTATCCATTCTTTCATCCGTGGACACTGGTTGTTTCCCTCCCTTGGCTGTTGTGAATAAAGAGTATGAGTCACAGATACCCCCCTGAGACCCTGCTTTCAGCTCCTTCAGGAGTAAACCCAGACATGGGATGCTAGACCATACTTTTAGGAATGCTGTGCAGTGAGCTGTCGGGGTGGAGGGGACTGAGCTGGGAGTTGGGATGGGGGCCGCGGGACCGCTGGGAGCCTGTAAACAGAGAGGCTGCTCTGTGGAGGTCGAAGTCAGAATTGATGACCTCAGGGGAGGGGCGGTTCATGGCGATGACGGGCCTGGGTGGGCCACAGAAGCCAGGCCTGTCACAGACCCGGCCGCAGTCTTGCATCGCTGGAGGGGGCAGAAGTAGATGCTGGAGACTGTTCGCTTCACTAGTGAGGCCTCTCGCGCTCCCCACAGTGCCGGGGTGACGCAGAAGCTGCGGGAGGCCTGCAAGGAGCACAGGCCGCTTCCTGGGCGCTCTGGTCCTTACCCATCGTGGGTGCAAAGCCATAGCCGCGTCCCCCGCACAGAGCCACTGGCAGAATCGGATGAGACATCTTTGCAAAAGCTTTATGTTCGTTAAGTGTTTTCGTCTCAAGTTATCACACTTATATTAAAGACACCTAGTAAGCGCTGAATCGAGTCAAAAGGAAAAACAGAAGGGATTCTGCATATCGTCCCCCCTCACCACCCCTGTATGTCCCGGTATCCTCAGCATTACAGAACCTCAATTTTCACGAATCTGCCTGCAATTCAGGGGCCTCAGGAGACATGGGTTCAATCCCTGGGTCAGAAAGACCCCCTGGAGGAGGGAATAGCAACTCACTCCTATATTCTTCCTGGGGAATCCCATGGACAGAGGAGCGTGGCGGGCTACAGTCCACGGGGTCACAAAGACTGAAGTGACTTAGCACACCCCAACATTGATTGAGACAGGAGGAAAAAGGCAAAATTCTAAATCTGTTACAATTAGCTATGCAGTCAAGTAAAGGAGAACTCCAACTAATAACAGCATGAAAATGATAGGCGATTCTCTCATGGTCAAGAAGCCGGAAACATAGTGTCCACGGCTAGAAGAGTGTCTCTCAGTTCAGGAAACTCCGTTTCTTCTAAGCCTACTATTCCAGTCCCAAGTTTACTTTATGGCCCAAGAGAGCTGCCAGAGCACCAGCTATTAGGTTCATGTTCCAGCCAGAAGGAAGAGAGGGCAAGGAAGACGTTACCTTTAAGTACGTTTCCTGGAAGATCTGCAGGGCAAGTTCATCTCCGTCTCACTGACCTGACCTTGGACACGGACACAGTTCATGCTTGAGAACCCGAGAGATGGACTCTTTCTTCTAGGTGGCCCCAGAGAGGGCCAAGAGTCGGGTGTTCCCTTACGGAGGCAGACAGACAGAATGCATACTGTGGCCCAACAGAACTGGAAGCAGGTGTCTTAGGATGAGAAGAGATGACTAAGGTTTGCTGTTGCTTGAAACGCTTTTTGGAAGCAGAGTGGGTGATGATAATACTAATAAAAAAAATGATGCTGATGAACCTTGACCCTTGAAAGACTGAGTATCTGAGCCAGCACTGGAAGATAATTCCCAGGCATGGGAAAGAAGGACGGCGCTCTGATGTCCGGTCTGTGTTTCAGTCCATGGCTGACCATAAACCCTGTTCTGATGTTTATGACGGGCATGAGTCAGAATCCTGACGGGATGGCCAGCGCTGTTCCTCCAGTGACGCTCCCGAGAACGTGTCCCTGAGTGCGGGCCGCCTCCGTGTGGCCTCGCAGCCCGCTGGCTCAGCCCAGTCCCCGCATAAGCTGCTCTCCCCGCATGGTTACTAAGCACACCACTTTTGCTCTTCATGGAGTGCTGGTGTGGACAGTGACCGCTTGCACCAGCAGCGCCTGCGAGTCTACGGGAAATGAAGGTGTCTGGGTTCCAGCTCAGATCCGGGCTTCCCCGGCGGCTCAGCTGGTAAAGAATCTGCCTGCAGTGCAGGAGACCCGGGTTCAATCCCTGGGTGAGGAAGACCCTCTGCAGGAGGGAATGGCAACCCACTCCAGTATTCTTGCCTGGAGAATCCCATGGACGGAGAAGCCTGGTGGGCCACAGTCCATGGGGTCGCAGAGAGTCGGACACAACTGAACAACTCCACAACAAGACCAACGGTGACTCTAGCTCAGATCCAACCAGCAGAGCCTCTGGGTGCAGGGTCTGGAATGTTGTGTTTGAAACAAGCAGGCAGTAAAGTCTGAGAAAGAACCGTGTCCCACAGCCACATCTGCTGCAGACGGACAGGGATCTGACGACCAAAGTGGAGTTCAGAGGTTGAGACCGAACTGACACTTCCGGCCAGTTTCTCGAGGTTTCCTCCTTACACTTACGCTGCTGGAAAGGTGCAGGGTTGAGCCCAGGTCCCTGGCCCACAGGTGCTTTCAGGTGGAACAGGGGGTGTCCAGGCCACAGTGACCTCGGGGTCACTGCAGAAGTCAGATGAGGCGCCAGATGCCCAAGTCCGTGCTTTGCTAAGAAGCAGTCCAGGCGAGGGCTCATTCTCCATGGTTATCATTTCAGTGTTTTTGAGTGGGGCTGTGCTTCCTCGTGTCTGCATTTTCTTGGATGATCTAGTTTGTGACAAGGAGGTAGCGAGGTGCCCTGGTGGGAGTGTGGAAGCGCTGTGTTGGGCTGAAGGTGCAATTCTCTAATGAGTAAGAGGTTGAGCATCTGACCCAGGCTGAGGCCTGGCACTCCAAGTAAACAACGGGGGCAGAGGTCACCGAGGCCGAGAAACCAGTTCCCCCACACCCGGACTTCCTGGCCTCATTCTTGGGAGGGTAGTTACCTCCAACTCCCTGTGACCCAGCACGGCCCACATTCCTCAAGGAAACCCAGCCCACACCGACAGGGCCTGCTGTTTGCTAAACTTAAGCTGGGGTTCTGCCCGTAGGCCCTGCCTTCCTTGCCTGACCCACGACCCTGGCTGACATCTCTATTTTCTTGGTCCTTGGTAAGAGCATATAAATACCATCAGCAGGTAAGTTGCTGGATGGCAATACCAGTGACAGGCCCCAGCAGAAGCCAACAAGCTCGGGTCTGACCAATGTCAAGTCCAAACTTACCTGAAGAAAGCTTTTTTTATTTTTGCAACTGGTGAAACATCAGACAAGTGTTTGCTGAACAGGCTAAAACATTCTAGTAGGAAAGAACTTGCATTCAATTGCTGCAAAGCCCTTCAGGCCAGAACATCCCAATCTTCTGGAAACACGGCTGGAATGAGCTTTATTACACTGGACCAGGTTCAGAATTTGTGATAATTCAGATACCAATACCTCTGGCTTCCCAGGTGGCACTAGTGGTAAAGAACCTACCTGCCAAGCGGGAGACGCTGGAGACCTGGGTTCAATTCCTGGGTTGGGAAGATTCTCCTGGAGAAGGAAATGGCAACCCACTCCAGTATTCTTGCCTGGAAAATTCCATGGACAGAAGAGCTTGGAGACTACTGTCCATGGGGTTGCAAAGAGTCAGACAGGACGGAAGTGACAGGACGAGATACCAGTTCGTCTGCAGATGACTTCATCACTGTCGATGGTCTAAGATTTGCCAGCAAATATCTGAATTATTCAGCAATGTGTTTTCAATTCCTTTACAAGCAGTTTTTCGATGTCTGACCTGAAATGCTAGTTGATTAGAGGCCCAAGGCCGTGGCTAAGGCATGAGTGAATGTGAGAATTGAGTCCGGGAGTTGTCTCTTGCTGGGCCTCTGGCCTTGATCCCTCGGAGCTGTTGACTCACCTGTCAGATGGGAGGGCAGCTACTTCAAAGGCGTTCTCAGCCCTGAACAGCATAAAGGCTCTGTAATAAACTTTTCAAGCTACTGCCTCTGCTTCCACTCCACCGCCCAGAACTCTGTTTGTCTGCTTTGGGCAAACACCCAAAGGGCATTGCCAATTTCTGCTGTCAGTGTTATTAATGGTGTTATTGGGCTGTATTGATATAAAGCCAGCAAGAAACACATAGACGGCCAAGCATAGGGATGAACAGAAAACAGCCCAGCGTTAGGCAGGAAAGCAGGTCGGACCCACTGGGTACAGCTTCCCGCCCCTACCATCACTTCTCTGCCCCTTAGTAACACGGTCCTGGGGCGAGCAAGAGGGCTCTGTGAGTCTTGCTGCCCTAACAAATTATCACAAATCCCACGGCTTCAAACAACATAAACGAATTATCTCACAGTTCCATCGTTCACAAGTCCAGCTCAGTCCCCATTGGCCTAAAAGGAAGGCGTTGGAGAGCTGGGTGCTGGTGGACACTTTAGAGGAGAGCTGCCTCCTGGCTTTCTACAGCTTCTAGGGCCCACCACCCACATTCCTTGGCTAGTGGTCCCTTCCATGTTCAGAGCAACAGCAGCTCCTGCCCCGGCTCCTGCCGCAGGGTCCCTCTCTGACTTTCCTTCTGCTTCCCTTTTCCCCTCCTCAGGGCCCTGGAGACTCTCCCTACTTAAGATCATCTGACTGGCACCGTGAATTCATCTGTATCGTTAGTTTTCTTTTCCCATACAACCTCAGATACAGGTTCTGGGGAGCAGGATGTGAATCCTTTGAGGGTCGTTATTCAGCCAACCACGGGTTGGACCAGACGGGTGATACTGTTTGGGTTTCTGCTGGTTAAGATGGAAAGACCATGTGGCTTTGCCAGAGCAGCTGCGGTGGCCAGCCAGGAATGGCCATGTCCACCCCTCACTTCGGGGCTCTGGTCAAGCAGTTAATTCACTCTGCACTTGTCCCCATGACTTGCTATGTATTGTGCTCAGTTGCTCAGAGATGTCTGGCTCTTTGATCCTATGGACTGTAGCTGGCCAGGCTCCTCTGTCCGTGGAATTTTCCAGGCAAGAATATTGGAGCTGGTTGCCATTTTCTACTCCAGGGGGATCCTCCCGACCCAGGGATCCAACCTGAGGCGCCTGCGTCTCCCGCACCGGCAGGAAGACTCTTCACCACTGCACCACCTGGTAAGCGCTGTCCTTGTGGCTTGCATCTTGTTAAATCTTGAGGAATCCCGTGCTTTGCAGTGGCTGAGGCCCGTTCATCTTCACTCCGGCCCTCATCGGAGCCAATGCCCTCAGTCTCCGTGGTAGAGACCCAGAGCCAGGGTGTTGTTCCTCCAGAAGACAGATTCCGGGTGCAGAAACACGCAGCTGGAGCGGCATCCAGACTGCAGCCAGGGGCATCCTGTTAAATCTTCTGCAGTGCCCTGGGGTGTGCACAGGCCCCAGTGTCGGAACCCCCAGGGGTGCTGGGTTAACAGGCAGAGCCCTGCCCCCTACCTGCCCCCCAGCCCTGCAGAGTCAGGGCTTGTGCTCCGTGGGGTTGGGAAGATGCAATCTGCCACCTTTCTGTGTGATTCTTATGCACAAGGGGGTTTAGGAGCCTCAGCATATGGACAGAGCCCCCCGGCAAGGTAGCCAGGCGGACGGCACAGTCGAACACGAGCAGAGGAAGCCCAGGAGGCTGTACTGGGCCATGTCCTTCCAAAGAGACGTTCAACGGGCTGTTTCATCCACTTCTGCTAGCATAACAGGGGTCAAGATGAGGGTTTTTGTCATGCAGTTGCTAAGTCGTGTCTGACTCTTTGTGACCCCACGGACTGCAGCACACCAGGCCTCCCTGTCCTTCACCATCTCTTGGAATTTGCTCAAACCCATGTCCATCAAGTTGGTGATGCCATCCAGCCATCTCATCCTCTGCCATCCCCTTCTTCTCCTGCCCTCAATCTTTCCCAGCATCAGGGTCTTTTCCAGTGAGTTAGCTCTTCGCATCAGGTGGCCGAAGGGTTGGAGCTTCGGCTTCAACATCAGTCCTTCCAATGAATATTCAGTGTGGATTTTCTTTGGAATGGACTGGTTGGATCCTTGTTGTCCAAGGGACTCTCAAGAGTCCTCTCTATCACCACAGTTAGAAAGTATCAATTCTTCAGCCCTCAGCTTTCTTTATGGTCCAACTCTCACATCCATACATGACCACTGGAGAAACCATAGCTTTGACTAGACGGGCCTTTGTCAGGGAAGGGTGAGGGTGATACCTCACGAATTCCTGAGCCTTGGACTGAGGTTCATCTGGAGCCAGTTTAAGAAGCAAGGGTGTGTGGTGATCCATGGTGTGTTGCAGAAAATTGACCGTCCATGAGGTTTTATCATGAGGGTTTGGGGTGGAATTAGTCATTGTTGAGGTCATGAAGGAATTGCCACATGCAAGAACTTCCGCCAACCCTAATATATTTGCGGTATCAATGTGTTTCTTTCCTTTGTTTGTAGAGATGATTTTTTCTAATCGTTTTCGCATTAAGCTTCATGGGTGTTGCCAGTGCCAACAGAAACCCGCCCTGAACATAATTCATGAGGAGCGCAGACTGCGCCACTGTATGAAAGAGTCATCATCGGCCTAAACATCCCTTTTGTTGGGTCTTTAGTTGAGCGACATATTCTTCCTGAGCAAGGCTTTTGTTGACAGACGCGGACGTGGCCGCCGTGGAGAGTCTTGCTGGGTTACCTAACAGGGAGTCCGTTCCCTTTTGTCTAGACTGATGTTGTTTAAGGTGTGCCATGTAGAATTGCCAAGATAACCAGAATTTAGACATGTTCATGAACATCAATCACGTTGACCCCACAAAGGATGCCGCTGTGGGTACAGGATCAGGCAGTTCATTGGCCGGACGTCCCCCACACCAGCCAATCACCACGCAGTGAGCTGGAGAAGTTGGTGCGTGGACAGACAGAGCATCAGGCCTGGGGAGATGGCATTCCAGAGCCTGAAGCCGCGCGGCAGGAAGTGGGGCGGGGAGGACCAGACAGCCAGTACTTTAGGCTTTTCTCTGCTTTTTCATCTGACCGGGATCAGAGCTCAGGGCTGGCTGGCACCTTGAGGTTCAGCACCGCTGCACTTCCCCAGGAGATCAGTGTTTGAGTGTGTGATGCTCACTGTTCCTCTCCTTCTTCTTTAAACTAAAAAAATTTCAATTTGAGATCTAGTTGACATACGACGTTACATCCATCTCCAGTGTACAGGGTGAGTTGAGTTGAGATTTGTCTGTATTGTGACATGATCACCAGAATAAGTCTAGTTGACACCGTCTCCTCACACATACAGACTGTTTTCCTTGTGATGAGGCCTTTAAGACCTATACTCTTCGGTTCAGTTCACTCAGTCATGTCCGACTCTTTGCAACCCCTAGAACTGCAGCACGCCAGGCCTCCCTGTCCATCACCAACTCCTGGAGTCCACTCAAACCCATGTCCATTAAATTGGTGATGCCATCCAACAATCTCATCCTCTGTCATCCCCTTCTCCTCCTGCCTTCAATCTTTTCCAGCATCAGGGTCTTTTCTAATGAATCAGCTCTTCACATCAGGTGGCCAAAGTATTGGAGTTTCAGCTTTACCATCAGTCCTTCCAATGAATATTCAGGACTGATCTCCTTCAGAATGGACTGGTTGGATCTCCTTGCAGTCCAAGGGACTCACAAGAGTCTTCTCCAACACCACAGTTCAAATGGATCAGTTTTTCTGCACTCAGCTTTCTTTATAGTCCAACTCTCACATCCATACACGACTACTGGAACAACCATAGCCTTGATTAGATAGACCTTTGTTGGTAAAGTAATGGCTTTGCTTTTTAATATGCTGTCTAGGTTGTCCTACTCTCTTAGCAGCTTTTGAATATGCAGCTCCGTGTCTGCACTGCGATCGCCAGGCTGCACACACACCTCAGGACGTGTGCACCTTAAAACCGGCCCCTAGACCCCTCCCCAGCCTTGTCCCTGCTGCTCTCGGTCGCCGCATGCCTGGAGTGGGGCCAGAGGCTCCTGGGGCCGAGGTGAGAGAGACACACACCCTGGCTCCCACTCGAGTGCCCCCCCTTCCCGGGGTCTTATCCCCCACACCCTCCACCCCCACACACAGAGTGCCTGCCGTGGCTGTGACCCCGTCCTGTGCCCACCCGCCCATACCCAGAACAGGCCCCCTTCATTTCAACGTGAACGGTTTCTGCAGTTTGGCCTTTCACCTTGAACCGAGACCTTTGGCTAAAATGAAGCCATTCCCTTCCCAAGAGCTTGGGTGACTCCGTGCCAGGGAAAGGGCCTCAGGGACGGGGGTGGTAGGCATCACCGTGCCCAGGGGCCTGGGAACCACAGAAACCAGAGCAGCCCCCGCGCCCCGCCTTCCCCCAGTACTCACGCCTCCCCTCTTCCTCTCCCTGCCTCAGGCTCTCCTCGCCTCTGTCTCTCTCTCTCTCTCTGTCTCTCTGTCTCTGCTTTCCTCTGCTTCTCTGACTCCTTGGGTGCTCTGCATGCCTGCTTCCTCTGGTCAGTGGCCCCCTGCCACCTGGGGGCTTCCGCATGGGGTCTTCACAGCCTGAACCTGCCCTGACCTTCCCCCCACCACCCCCAAGCTGGTCTCCAGGAGGTGCCTGGCCTGCCCAGGTGTCTGCCTCAGGCCGCTCAGTGGTCTGGCTGTGTGGCTCCTGGCACCCACTCAGCAGACTGCTGAGGTCACCCTCTGCGGCCCTTGGAGACGGTCAGAGCCCTCCCTGCTTCCCCTTCCTCCCCCTCCCCGGGTCTCGCTGCTTGCAAGGCCTTAGTGGGTCATGCATTAAAAGGCGTGGAGGTTTTCCAACCCTGTTCGCTTGCCCAGCTCACGCTCTCCTGTGCAGACAGGACCAGGGGGTCTTTGTAGCCCACCAGACTCCGGTCTGTGGAATTTTCCAGGCAAGAATACTGGAGTGGGTTCCCATTTCCTACTCCAGGGGGATCTTCCTGACTCAGGGATTGAATCTGCGTCTCTTGTGTCTCTGGTATTAGCAGGCAGACTTTTTACCTCCACCCGGGAAGCCCCTTATGTATATAAAACCCCTGCTAAATACAGGGTGGGCCTCAGAGGCCCCTCTGCTGGTGCCTTCAGTTTATTGCTGCAGAAAAGCAGAAAGTAGCACCTCTCACTGGATTCAGACAGCAGACCTGGTGTGTTGCTGGCTTTCAAGGGTTCACTTCTCCCCAGGCAGCATGTGCCCCACGACTTGGGCAAGGCACCACCACGCAAGCAGGCGTGTCTGCGTCCCTCCCGGCCGGCCCTGCCCTCCCCGAGGCACTTCTGCTTCCGCCTTCCTGAGCATTCTTCCAGAGGTGCGTTGAGGGCGTCCAAACCCTCTCAGGTGATGTTTATTCATGGCACGCTCGATTCCCCCCGGGCTCATCTCTGCAAACCTTTCCAGGGTTGTTACAGAGCATCTAAAAGGCTGCGGCCCTCAGCTTTGATCTGACTGCTTAATTGCCTTTACTAATCACACTGACATCAAGCAGATAAAAATAGCCTCCGGGGTCCCGGGTGAGCGAGTCCCCCTCACGTGGGGTTGGGGGTCAGCCGGGCTGAGATCTCACGTTCTCCTGGTAGCCAGCCGCCTGAAATCATGGCTCTGATTAAGTAAGCAGCCATGACTGCTAGAGCTGTACTAACATCCTGACCTCAGGTTTTGAAGTATTTACTTATGGAGAAGCAGAGTAAAAGTGGGGAGGTGCTTCCTGGAAAAGATTTCTAGTTTATTTTCTTGGGCTCCAAAATCACTGCAGATGGTGACTACAGCCATGAAATTAAAAGACGCATGCTCCTTGGAAGAAAAATTATGACCAAACTAGAGAGCATATTGAAAAGCAAGCAGAGACATTACTTTGCCAACAAAGGTCCATCTAGTCAAAGCCGTGGTTTTTCCAGTAGTCGTGTATGGTTGTGAGAGTTGGACTATGAAGAAAGCTGAGCGCCAAAGAATTAGTGCTTTTGAACTGTGTCAAGAAGGGTCAAGAAGGTTAGGCTAAAGTCTATTTATTTCCTAAGTCTTTTCTGGTGTTGCTAGTAACATGGTCCCATCACTTCATGGCAAATAGATGGGGAAACAATGGAAACAGTGACAGACTTTATTTTCTTGTGCTCCAAAATCACTGCAGATGGTGACTGCAGTCATGAAATTAAAAGACACTTGCTCCTTGGAAGAAAAGTTATGACCAACCTAGACAGCATATTAAAAAGCCGAGATACTACCTTGCCAACAAAGGTCCGTCTAGTCAAAGCTATGTTTTTCTCAGTAGTCATGTATGGATGTGAGAGTTGGACCATAAAGAAAGCTGAGAGCTGAAGAATTGATGCTTTTGAGCTGTGGTGTTGGAGAAGACTCTTAAGAGTCCCTTGGACTGCAAGGAGATCCAACCAGTCCATCCTAAAGGAAATCAGTCCTGAATATTCATTGGAAGGACTGATGCTGAAGCTCCGATTATTTATCCACCTGATGTGAAGAACTGACTCAATGGAAAAGACCCTGATGCTGGGAAAGATTGAAGGTGGGAAGAGAAGGGGGTGACAGAGAATGAGATGGTTGGATGGTATCGCTGACTCGATGGACATGAGTTTGAGCAAACTCTGGGAGTTGGTGATGGACAGGGAGGCCTGGGGTGCTGCAGTACAAGGGGTCTCAGAGTTGGACACGACTGAGCAACTGAACCGAACTAAACTGAATTTATGGAGAAGCAGAGCGAAAGCTGGGAGGTGCTTCCTGGAAAAGATTTCTAGCTGTTTCCCTACGTGCTCCCTTCCCAAAGTGGAAAGGCCCCGCCCCCTGCCTCTCCCATCTCTGTCTTGTCTCTCTCCCATCTCTGTCTTGTCTCTCTCCCTCCCACCTCCCCTTTCCCAGGGTTTTCTCAGAGTTTTCTCTTAAAGCAAAACTTCTGAATCACAGGCTTCTGGTTTTGAGCCGGGTCAGTGCTTCTCCTCACCTGGGGGTGTTCACCCCGCCTCCTCATCTGAGCAGTGGCCCCTGCCTGTGGCTCTAACCAGCTAACCCAGAAAGTCTGCTGGCCACTTACACAGATGACCCTGCAGAGGGAAAGATGCTGGACCAAGAAAGAGAGGCAAGTGCCTGAAGGCCAGCTGCTTCCCCAGGAGGCGAAGAAGGGCTCAGCCCACAAGGACAGCATCTGACAATCATCTGAGGTTTTGAATAAGGTGAGAATTACACAGTCAAGTATCAAGTGCCTCGGGATATGGCTTCAAGAGGTGATTAAGGTAGGTGAGGTCTTATGGGTGGGCCCTGATCCGGCCTCACCAGTGTCCTGATAAGAAGAGGACACCATGTCTTACGGAGGGACAGGCACGGGAGGACACGGGAGGAGACGGCATCTACACAGCAAGGAGAGATGCCTTGGGAGAAATCAGCTCTGCCCACACCTTGTTCTTGGACTTCTAACCTCTAGGAATGTGAGAAAACACATTTCTGTGAGTAAGCCAGTCAGTCACGGTGTGTTACAGAGCCCTAGCAAACTCACACACTCACATACACAGATACACAGACACACACACACATACACACAACCCCCCATATACAACCCCCCACACTCACACACACATACACACTCACACAACCACACACACACATTCACACACACACACATGTACACACTCATACAAACAATTGACACACACATACAAACTCCCACACACACATACAGACACACACATACACACACATACATACACACATACTCACAGACACACACACACTCACACATACACATAGACACTCACATACACATACTCACACATACACACATAGTCACTCACAGACACACACACATATACACTCACACACCCACATACACATAAACCCCACACACATACACACACACACATACACACATACACACACACTCACACATACACAGACACACACATACACACAACCCCCCATATACAACCCCCCCACACTCACACACATACACACACAGCCACACACACACACTGT